>NC_081569.1:42170989-42190263 GCF_022355385.1 Mustela nigripes | reverse complement strand
TAGGGGGCGCCTGGGTGGCTCAGTGGGTTAAAGCCTCTGCCTTCAGCTCAGGTCATGATCTCAGGGTCCTGGGATCGAGCCCCCCATCGGGCTCTCTGCTCTGCAGGGAGCCTGCTTCCTCCTCTCTCTCTCTCTGCCTGCCTCTCTGCCTACTTGTGATCTCTGTCTGTCAAACAAATAAATAAAATCTTAAAAAAAAAAAAAGATTTTATTTATTTATTTGACAGAGAGAGAGATCGCAAGTAGGCAGAGAGGCAGGTAGGGGGGTGGGGAAGGAGGCTCCCTGCTTGCAGAAAGCCTGTTGTGGGGCTGGATTCCAGGACCCTGAGGGGATCATGACCTGAGCCAAAGGCAGAGGCTTAACCCACTGAGCCACCCAGGCGCCCCATGACTCCTTACTCATAACCCCCACCCCCTAGTCCACCCATCCCCCCACCCACCTCTTTTCTTTAGAGGTAAGAGTGGGGTTTTTTTGTTTGCCTCTTTCTTTGGTCTCTGTTTTGTTTCTTAAATTCCGCATCTGAGTGAAATCATATGGTATTTGCTTTTCTCTGACTGACTTACTTCACTTGGCATTACACCCTCTAAGGAACAGCATTTTTAAGAGCTTCTCCGGTGATCTGGACGCACACTCAGGGCCAAGAACCAGAGCCTCAATTAAAGTCAGGGTCCCGCCAGACATTCCAAGAAAAGGAAAAAGCACCTGGTGGTGGTCAGGAAAGTTGGATTCCAGTACCAGCTTTGCCAAGGGGCACCACTAAATCTCATCCTTCTGGACTCTGTTTCCTTCCCTATCAAAGGGAGAGGCTGACCTAGAACCATTCAGACCTCTGGTTTTCAAACAATTAACTTTGCTGGAATCACTCTAAGATCTCCTATGAAGACATCTGCCCTTCCTTCTTGGGTGCCCTAAACCCAACTGCTTTGAGCTTGCACTTCAGGCTGCCCTTGGCTGAAACCTTACCCTTTAATCCTGCTGGGAAGGGCCCGGGAGTGACAGGTGCCGAGCCCAATAGAAAGCCCTTCAAGGAGAGAATTAAGCCTCTTAAAGCGCCCTGATGTAATCTCTCAAACCCAGGAATAATCCACACACCTCTGGGAAGATCTGCCATGCATAACCTCGGGCCACACTCAGGAGATACCTTCACTTACATCAAACTGGGTCCTACACCCCCCAGTCAAGTAATTATGGGTGGTCTTACAGCAATGCAAACAGAGAAGACAGGGGTTGTCATTTAAACACACGAAGCCCTGGGATTCCCTAAGCTGGGTGTTTGAGAGAGCAGCACTGAGGGAATCAGGGAACGTGGCCATCCATCCACAGGCTCCTTCTGCATGGGCTCAAATGCAGCAGGACACAGAGGAGACATCTCTCCATGCAGTCAAGTGCACTGTGGGGATGAGTGATGAACCAAACAACCCACCAGAACATCGAGGTCAATGATAAACACTTCAGACAAGTGAATTTGCTGTCTTCCACCCAGTGACACCAGCTACCCAGAGGATGGCTTAAGTGCCCCTCCTTCCGAGATAAAAATGAGAGGGGCAACCATGTTTCTGCAGCTCACTATCCTTCGCAGGCGCCTTCTATCACTCAACAAGGAGTTAGCAAGGAAGGGCTTCCTTCATTCACTTGAACCTCTAATGCTTACCACTTGATCTAAAATGCACTGACCCCATGAGACCCTGCTTTTCCACATCTATACTCTCTTCTTTAGCTCAAATCTGGGGAAGACTTCCATTTCCTCATCTAAGGCTAATCTCTGTAATCAGAAAGTTTTCTTCATCAATGACTCATTAAAAATTTCTGTGAACTCCTATGTGCCAGCCATTGCTCTAGACACTTGGGGATACGGTACCAGATAGGTTCCCTCATGAGCTTCCATCCCAGTGCCATGGGGTAGACAATAAATGAATCACGTATCAGGGAATGATAAAAGATATGAACTCAAAAAAGGAAGAGGTTTGAGAGCAGGGGCTAGAGGGTGCCAGGGAGACCTCTGCAGAGGAGACAATGGAGGCAACTGGCAAACGGAATGAAGGGTGAGAGAGCACCCCCAACCTTAGGAGCAGGGAGGATGAGGAGATCCAGCAGGAGAGCTGGAAGGAGGCGGAGCACCCAGGGTGTAGGAGAACTGGAGGAGAATGGTGGAATGGAAGCCAGGTGAAGAAAGTGTCCCAGAGGGCAATCAGCTGGCTAACCGCGGCTGAGAGGCTGCAGAAGGTGACAGGGAAGAGCTGGCCACTGGATAGCACTGGAACCTGAAGACATGTGGGTTCAGTGAAGGGGTGGGCAAAAGCCAAACTGAAGTGGGTTCAAGACAGAAGGAGCAGGGAGGAAATGGGGCAGGGCGTATGGCAATTCTTTCAGAAAGGTTTACTATTAGGGAGGGGAGAAGAATGGAAGAAGAGTTGACTCAGGGATGGGGTCAAGACTGTGCTGTGGTTGCTGCTTTTTTCCCTTAATATGAGGGATACTACAGTATCTCTCTCTTGGAGGATTACCCATCAGAGAAGGAAAAGTGATCATGCAGAAAGGAAAGGGCATACATGCATGAGTGAAAGTTTTGCACGCCAAAAGAGAACAGGCTCCAATGCACATGTGGTTACAAGGCTCTGTGGATACAATGTTGCTCAGCTAGAGCTGGAGATAGGCTAGCAGATCTTAATAGGAAGAAAGATGATGCAACTCATTCCTAATTGCCTTTTTTTTCTCCCTGAAATAAGCCAGGTTATCAGCGGAAAGTGGGGTGAAGATAGAAACATAGTGTACCCCACTGTGCCAAAAGTTCCCCTTGAGATCTGTGGTCATAAATCAAAAGAGATAATATAGACGCCTATTTGTTTTCTCTAGCCGGGTTCCTCTGCCTCAGGCAGGAGCAAGGTAGGTAGGCAGAGGGTGGGGTTTTCCCAAGAAAGTTAGATGAAGGGAGAAAGGGTCAAGGTGTATGCGAGCACCTGAGCTTGGGGGCAGGGGAGGTCAGAGGAGACGAGTGGGATGATGGTCAATGAAACGTAGAAGGGTCACCAGGTCAGAGGCCCTTGCAGGGTGTCGCCTAGGTGGAACTGAGTACGAGAGGGAAAAAGATGAAAGAGAAAAGCTGAGGGTCACACTGGAATGCTTGTCAAGATTTTGCTGGAGGTGCAGGTACTGATAATGTCAAGGTCCACAACTGTGTTTTTCAAAAGAAGGGCTACTGGACAGGAAAATCAGTATAGGGAGTCATAAGGAGCATTCTTTTTTAATTGAACAAATTTAAAAAGTCTAAGAATACATTATACCTAGTAAGGGTAAATAATGTTTGGGGAAACTGGTTTCAGTTGTGTGTGTGTGTGTATGTGTGTTCATACTGGGTCATCACATCAAATTGCTATCGTCTGTGGACTGGTGTTTAAAGAACAAGGACACCATGGCAGGGCTTCTCGATGCTGGCATGGCTGACATTCTAGGCCAGATAATTCCTTGTTGTGGGAGCTGTCCTATGCATTGAAAGATGTTTAGCACCATCCCCCATAAAATTCCAGTAGCACCCCTTCCTCCCTCCAAGTGAGACCCACAGAAATGTCTCTAGACAGTGCCAAATACCCTGTCTAGAAATAACCATGGGAGGGATGGCAGAAGCAGGGTAGAGGAAAAGATAACAAAGAGAGGTGGCCAAGGGACTTTTGAATGGTCAATCTATATAGATTTCAAGTCACCAAAAATGTTGATGGCACCATACGACTCACTGTTTAAAAATTCTGATTATCAGGGGGCACCTGGTGGCTCAGTAAGTTAAGCATCTGCCTTCCACTCAGCTCATGAGGTGCTGGGTTCAAGCCCCACATTGGGCTCCTTGCTTATGGCAGAGTCTGCTTTTCCCTCTCTTTCGGCCTTTCCCTGCTGTGCTCATGTGCACGCTCACTCTCTGTCACAAAAATAAATAAAAATCTTTAAAAATTATGATTATCAGGGGGCACCTGGGTGGCTCGGTGGGTTAAGCCGCTGCCTTCGGCTCAGGTCATGATTCCAGGGTCCTGGGATCGAGTCCCGCATCGGTCTCTCTGCTCAGCAGGAAGCCTGCTTCCCTCTCTCTCTCTCTCCCTGCCTCTCTGTCTACTTGTGGTCTCTGTCTGTCAAATAAACAAATAAAATCTTTAAAAAAAAAATTATGATTATCAGGAAAATCAATAAAGCATAATTAAGCAGGAAAAATGTTCTTAAACATGCTTACAAAATTCAGTTCTAAGGCTTTCCTGTAAATCAAGGTATATAATATAAAATGGTGAAATAAACAAAATCTATAATCCCAAAATATCTGAGCAAACAGAAGCAAGCTAAGGATTACAGAAAACGAAGCACACTGCATTCATCGCTATATATAGGGAGATGTTACTGTTTTGATATTTGATCATTACAGAGAAATATAAATTCTTATACATAGCTGATAAACCCAAAGCCAGCCACTAGCAAGATTTTTATGAAAGCATTTTCTGATTATAAAAGAAACATACACTAAATATGAAGAAAATTTGGAAAATACCCAAAAGTATTTTTAAGAAATTTTAAATATTTATAACACCACCAGCCAGAAAAATTCATTTGGTTTGTTCCATTCGTGCAAAATATATATTAAAAAAAAGAAGAAGAAGAAGTAGTTATTGAAGGGAGGAGGGACTATGGTCCAGATCAACAGAATCTTCAAATATGAGGCAACATGAGGCAGAGGACTGTAAATCGAAGCTCTATACCTTGGCTACTTATCAGAATTACATGGAAAACTTACCCACCAGTGCCAAGGCCACACCCAAACCAATGCATCAGAATCCATAGGTGATCCCAATGAGTTGTCATTGGGGAGAACCCTACAAAAGAGATTCATCCTACAAACTGAAGCAAGATCTCCTTCATGAACATTCCATTTTTTTATACACCCCACGACCAATTTTGCTTTGCTTATAACTTATATGTGAAATCATTAGAAAACAAAAAGCACTAAAATTATGTGGCTAAAAATAGAACAAACGTTTATCTGCTAAAGAATTTTAGAATCAGGGTATCAGTGGGGAGGGGAGCCTTTCAGGGAAACTTCTCTTAAGCTTGGGGTCATCTGAGCCTCTAAGGACATACACACAAATGAGGGTCCCTGGGGACAGCCAAGCACATACATGCCACTGATAAGCACTGTTAGAAATTTGTCCGCTCTGGAGGCAGTGAAATAGACACTTGTTGAAATTAATGGCTACGGCACTTAATTTCCTCCAAAAAAAAAAATGCACTAATGACCAGATTACAATACAATTTAAGCAACATCATCTGGTCACCATTTTCTTCACAATGCCCTTCACATGTAGCAACTTTTTATTAAAAGAAATCAATGACTTCAAATCTTGCTATGCATGCATGTTGAAAGACCAAAACCAAAACCAAACAATCCCTAACAGTCCTCTCCACTCTCTCATGAGAATCCATTACCAAATATTTAAAACAATACTCATGAACTCTGACTTTTACTGTGGAGTAAACATCCATCCATTTATCCATCACTAAACCCCAAACACATACAACAGAGGCAGACAACAATTAAATAAAATAACACAAATACTGATTTCTCCCTGCTTGGTAAAATTGGTATAACTGAGTTAGCTTGCCTCGATTGGCATTCTAACTTTCATCCAGGACAGGGTAGAACACTGGCTAGACAGGAGCACAAGATCTGCAAATCGGGAAGCTGGTATTCTCTAAACCAGCAGTTCTCAAAGTATGGTCCATGACCAGCAAGATCAGCATCACTGGGGAGCTTATTATAAATGCAAATCACTAAACCCCACCCAAGACTCACCGAGTCTGAAAACCTGGACAATCTGGCTTTTAACAAGCCCTGCAGGTGATTCTGATGCATTTTAGCTGGGGAACCACTGGTGTACCTAAACCAAGATTTTTAAATTGTGCAGCAGAGCCCTGGCTTGCAGTGGGTTGAGATTCTGAGCCTCCCACCTGAACTCATAGGGTCACAAAATGTCACCTCTTTCTTTCTTTCTTTAAGATTTTATTTATTCATTTATTTGAGAGAGAGACAGAGACCGAGATAACAATAGAGAGCAGGAGCGGGGGGGGGGGGGGGGGGGGGCTCCCGGGGGGGGGAGCATGCTCCGTGCCAGGACCGTGGGACCATGACCTGAGCTAAAGGCAGACACTTAACCAACTGAGCCACCCAAATGCTCCCCAGAAGATGGACTTCTTAAAACGTAGATGGAGTTGCCACTACTTTACAAAGTTTGATTTTAGCGGTAACTGCTAAGAATTCATAAATCCCCTCAAGTTTCAAAATCACACTAAGAGGCAAGATTATAAATGATTCAGGTGGAGCAGTCAGGAAGCTAAGAGTCATGAAGGAGACCTGAGTTCAAATGCCAGCACAGCCATTAAACAGGCTTTCTGAGCCTCAGATAGGAAAACCAAGCTTTAGGATACACTGCTGCTACCTGAGGACACTGCCATTGGCCAGACCTTCACTCAGCTGGGATCAGAGAAAGTCAAGGAAAAGGAGAGTGCTTGCCAAGAGCTTTTTCTTTTTTTAAGATTTTATTTATTTATTTGTTTTGTTTGAGAGAGAGATAGATAGAAAGACACCGCATTCATGAATGGTGGGGAGGGACAGAAGGAGAGGGAGAAGCAAGTCTCTGCTGAACAGGGAGCCCAACAATGCAGCGCTCAATCCCAGGACCATAGGGTCATGACCAGAGCCCAGGCAGATACTTAACTGACTGAGCCACCCAGGCACCCCACTAAGAGCTCCCCCCTGCCATTTTATTTATTTACTTACTTATTATTTTTATTAACATATAATGTATTATTAGCCCCAGGGGTACAGGTCTGTGAATTGTCAGGCTTACACACTTTATGGCACTCACCATAGCACATATCCTCAGAGCTTTCTTGTCTCTTAATCTCACTACTCTCCCCGGTGGGGGATAGAGGTAAACAGCTTTTCCTGAAGCCCTCCTTGACAATGAAGGCACTGACTCAAAAGTGGGAAATCTCAGGATGTCAGGAGATAATTGAATGAAAGTTTTCAAAGAGATAAAAGATTGTTGCAGAAGGCATCAGAAAAAGCAGCTGAGATACTGCTCATCTTTTGTTTCCAAAATGGTCCCAAACAAGTTTCATATTCATGAACCAAATACCATTTTCAAGTGCTTCCATAGAAAAGCTTTTGTGTTTGAGCAAGTAAACCCATCAAGGTGTATATAGACCAAGTTAATCACCCCCTGTTCCCGCTGACAATTTTAAACAGTCTCAAGTTTTGTGTGTCCTTACACATCATTTTCCCAGGTTATACGAATAGGACTTCTTTTTTAAATAAGAAATAGGATCATACTATATATGATACTCTGTAACTTGATTTTACTTCCATTTAAAACATCATGGATATCCCTTACAAAATCCAAAATAAACACTATATTATTCATCCTACTGAGGGACATTTCAAGTTGCTTGTTAATTTACTTTAATAACCCTACAATGAACATCTTCATGCACAGGTCCTTGCATCCTGATGATTTTCCTCCTATAAGACAGGACTCTAAATATGGGATTGCTAGTGCATATGGAAGCAGGTTCCAAACTTACAGAGAAATTGTCTGCTTTCCCTAAATCTTACAACAATTCATACTCCCGTGAGAGTCTGTGAGTTGCCCCCCAATACATCTAACAGAAGATGCCACCAATTTTTTTAAAAGTGGGTCAACTGGATGGATAGAAAAGGTAATATCTGTTTTAAATGTGCGTTTCCCTGACCACTGTGGAGGTTAAAAATCTTTTCACATGTTTACTGACCATTTACATCTCTGCTTCTGGGAACACTGTTCATATCCTCTGTTCATTTTTCTTTCTTTCTTTTTTTTTAAGATTTTATTTATTTATTTGACAGAGAGATCACAAGTAGGCAGAAAGGCAGGTGGACAGAGAGGGGGAAGCAGGCTCCCTGCTGAGCAGAGAGCCTGATGCAGGGCTCAATCCCAGAACCCTAAGATCATGACCTGAGCTGAAGACAGAGGCTTTAACCCACTGAGGCACCAAGACGCCCCTCTGTTCATCTTTCTACGATGTTGTCCTTTAAATCTATTTAATCACACACTCATTTTCCCCCACCCCAAAGTAGATGGTTTTCTGCATCTACTAGCTATGTAAAGTACAAATGAGTATCATCCCCTAGGAAGTCAGCATGTGAGGTTAGGGCAGGGGCTGTCCTAGCATGAAGTGCCTCATAAGCCCTCAAAACAAATGCTGAGTAAGTGGATAGGGAGACTTCGAGAATTTTGTTTGCTAAGATTGGAATTAACAGAGTAAAAAGGAAATACAAATATTCATTTCTTTTCCTACAAATTCAGAACAGCATCACTTTGGCTAAAATTAAATCATTGGTTAAGAGAAACACTGACCACTGTTCTTGGCATTGACTCTGAAAATCCACTGTGAAATGGGTGGCAAATGAGCCCAGTCTTAATTCACAGTTCTGGGTAAAGAAAGGCTCTCACAACCAAAGCACTTTGTACCCAGCCTTGTCTACCAGCTGTCATTCAAATGGCACCTGCTGCTGAGCCAACGGTTGTTAGGATGGTAATGGACGGGAGAAGCCTACCTTAAGCATTTTGTTTCTTTTTTGTTTTTTTGCCTCCACTCCCTCCAAGACTTTTTGCCTTTTAAAATCCCCCACTTATTGAGGAGGGGGCCTGTGAAGGAGGCCTACAGGGGGAGTTCAACAGAGTTCAGATTCCTTAACTCATTTAACTTTAGGCAAAACATCTGGTTAAGCCCACCATTTATCCCCATTATTTGTAATAGTTCTGTTTGGCTTATGTTTTAACTAGTCTCCTTATTAAATATAAAAGTAATAGCATTAAGAAGTTCTGGGGGAAAGGACTGTAATTAAAAAGGCACCAGTTGGGTAAGTTAAGCTGAAATTTTGGCCCTGCTTATTACGTTTTCCTTCTTGTCTTTAAAATGTTTTTTGTACCCAATAAAAATAATTTTGAATTATTTAACTCTTTTTTAAATACTTCCTGTATTGGCCAAACACCACCCAAAACTCCAAGAAAACATTATGACTCAAAAGTTCTGAATCAATAATGTTACAGATCACAAGTTTCTGACACTGTCCCAAGTGTTTGGACATGTGCATATACAACACAACACACACACCACAACACACACATCACACAGCCCAGTAAATGGACAGGCAAAGCTCCAAAACCCACAGGCGTTTTCTAACCTTTTGTAGTTATAAAATCCTCTTAACAACAACAAAAATCCAGGAACTTTGATCAAGTTACAAAGCTATAATATGAATCAGGCAAGAGACAACAAAGCACAATTTATAACATTTTGTTAGGAGAGGCCCAAGAATCTGATAAATATGAAGGTAAATTTGGGAATGAGGATTGAAGGATTTGCAACTTTTCTTCAATTTTTTATTTCAGCTTTATTAAGAAAATTTTTAAAAATTTAATTTGTATTGTATTAACATTTAGCACATGAATACAGTATGTGACATATATGTAGTTACAAAACATAATGCTAAAATGAATAAATGCATTTCTAGATGTGCAGATTTTTTTTTCCTGACCATAGTTGGTAAAAACTTGGATTGTTCACCATCTGTAACCACCTTTAACTGTTCTTGGGAACTAATAATCTGCTAGGATTGACGAATGGGGGTGAAGGGAATAGGTATAATTTTGAGGTACAAAACACAGAAACTGGACTAGAGATCTCCATCTCCCCCCCATCATTTACACACGCGTGCGCGCACACACACACTCCTCTTTGTAAAACTTGACTTTCAGTGAAAATACTCTAGGAAAGAAACAGTGTTCGGTTTGAAAAACCCTAAACTAGGAGGTTTAGCAGTAAGCTAATTCAAGACATACCTATAAGCCTAAGCCTGTAAAGCGTATCCCCAGTAACTCATTTAACAGTTTTAAATATGCTTTCCATTTGGAGGAAGAACCACAACATCAGTGTCAAAAAGGACACTTTAATTAAAACTGTTTTGTATCTCCTTGATAACCTGAGTGGGTACAAAGGCAGAGAAAAATCAGTGACTTCCCCAATCTGAAGAGCCTGGTCTCTTTGTGATTCAAGGTACCGGGACTAAGACTAGGAATTTTACAAAGTAGATGGTTTTCTGCAACCGATTTGATTCTCTCCTAAATCAGCTATGCTGATTTTAGATAAATGTATCTTGGGCTCTGGGTGTTTTCCACAACTCCAGGGCTGAAAGAAAGAGAAAAGGAAGGAAGGGAAGAGCGAGCATTCATGTAGGTAACCCTCAAGGCCACTGGTCACATCCACCACCCCTACACAGTGTTTTCATAGATCTCCCAAATCAGTAACCAGAAGATAAATCTTGGAAACGCAATGGCTGACAACCACACTGGAGGCACTTAATGAAGCGGACTAGCAAAGGACCAACCTAACCCCCGACATCACAGGGCGCATCCCAGATGAAAGCATCACACTCCTCTGCCTTTTTCTGTGATCTCTTGAAGACTCTCCAATGATGAAGCCCCAAAGTGGTGACATGACCTCAATACTATGGCATCGTTTCAATAAGACGCCAAGGAGAAATGCTGGCATGTTTCTGCATTCAGCTGATTGTAGGTCAGCAAACACGCCCTTCCTCTGCCCCTTCACAAAGGAGCGATCACAATCTACTGTATTTCAAAAGAAAAGAATGCCCATGGCCCCACTCCTGAGAAGTCGCCAACTCCAGGCTCTGGAGGAGGGAGGAGGATAGCGCGCAACCTGACGAATGCCACAGCTCAGCACACCCAGGTACTATCAAAGCCAAAGTATGCAGTGGAGCACCAGCGTGCTTGTAATTTATGTGCATCTGGGGCCCCATTTCTCGGGACATCATCCCTACCCTCCTCTTTGTGTCTTGGACAACACCAAACACCTCAGCTCCCGCTTCTCTCATCTTCTGTTAATAACCGGAGGTTCGTTTTCACCACGAGACGCAGGGATTCTGAAACAACTCTCTTTCCCCCAATCATCTCGACTCTTCACGGACGGCACAAATTCGAGTTTCCCCCACAAGTCACCTGAAGCCCCAACTTCTGGAAACGCCCCCCACCCCCCATCTCGCCTCCAAGAGCTGGCATCGCTGCGAAAGCCGAGCACGCAGCCGCGGGGGCTGCTGCTGTCGCCACCGCAGTCAAGGAGGCTCGGGGAGGCTCCGGCCGTTCTTCGGCCCCGGGGCGACCGCAGGCCAGGCCCTCGCACCGGACCGCCAGTCGGCTCCCCTCCTCTCCCGCAGCGACAGAGCTCCCGCGCCGTGCGGAGCGCCCAGGCGAAGCCCTGCGCCGGGAGCACGCTCCGCACCAGGCGCCCGGCCGGGGGACGCCGCCAAGCGCACGGCTCCGGCGGAGCGCCCGGGCGGCCGCGGCGGCTGGGGAGAGGGGCGTGTTCCCTGCGCCTCGGAGCCCGCACGCCGCGTCTCAGCGGGACAGGGAGCTGGGGGAGGCGGGCGCGCAGCCCCTGACGGAGGCTCTGGGCCCTCCACCCGGGCCGGGCCGGCCTGGCGACGCGCTGCAGCCCGCGCGTCCCTGCGGGAACAGCCTCCGTGCGCGCTCTGTGCCGCCGCCTCCGCGCCTGCCTCGGCGCGCAAACTTTCCCGGCGAAAACCCCTCCGGCCTCTCCTGCGGGGGCGCCGCAATGTCCCCGGGACCGCAGAAACTGTACGCCCCTTCCCTCCGCAGCCAAGACCCACTGAAAATATGGCGCCCTCGAACGTCGTTCCTCGGTCCCCTCAGGGAATCCCGAAATGCCCAGTCCCCAGGACCCCCCGGCTCCCAATGAGCGCGAAACTGTAGCTTGCGGGGCCAAAGAAGGAAAGGGCGCCGCTCGTCCAGTGCGAGGCCAGCGGCACTAAATCCAAATCCTGCTCTCGCACTCGGGCGGGCGCTGCCCAGGTCCCTTAGCAGCCAGCAGTTTAGCTGGTGGCGAGACTGCCAAGGGGAGTCGTAAAATCGGCAGGTCTGGGAGTCCGGTACTGGACGAGCTCCGCGTCGGCGGGCTGTCTTTGCCTCGAGCCTCGGCCGGAGACTTGTTTGCAAAGTGGCTCTGGAGTCGGGGCGGCCAGTGCTGGAATGAAGCCGGTCCGCCCGCGCCAACTCTCCTGGCGCGGGGGCTCGGCCCGGGCCGAGGGGACACTCCATGCAGGCGGGGCCGCTTTTCAAAGCCCAGTTACCGGAAACCCAGCGGGAGCCCCGGAGGGGACTGGCTGCCCGCGGCCAGGAATCCGTTCTCGGGCGCCGGCTGCCAGCCTGTTTGCAAACCGCTGCGCCCAGGTCGAGTGCAGTGAAACATACATGTGCAATAGACAGGTGCATTAAATTTATTTTATTTTTATTTATTTATTTATTTATTTTTTGCAAAAAGCCCTCCTAGGACATCAAATCTGGGAGCTTTGCAGGTTTTTTCTGCATTGGCATCACTCACGAGATGCAAAAGGGAGGAAAAAACCACCCACGTTTTCCTTCTGTAAAGGGGAGGGAAAAGACACGAGAAATTCATGCAACGTGCATGCAGCTGGAGGAAGAGGAAAACCCGAGTGAGCCGTGCGTCTTACCGGGGGATGCATTTACTGTCTCATTGCAGAGCGCCTGCCCCGGAGTGCAGCTGGCGTCCCCCCGCGCGCCCGGCGACCGCTCCGCTCCCGCAGCCGCCTCAGCCGCTGCCGCCGCCGCTGGCTCCGGGCGCGGAACAAGAGCCGAGGGCGAGCGCGAGCGCACAGCCCGCGAGCGCCGGGAGGGCAGGAAGCGCGTCATCACTCGGGGACGGCGCGGCCCCGCGCGGCTCTAGTCCAGCAGCGGCGCCGTGCGGCACCCGGCTTGGGCCAGCAAGGGCCCCTTCGGGGTCTCTATCCCGCGGCCTGCTGCTGGGAGGGTCCGCGACGCGAGGCGCTACGACGGCCACGCTGTCGTGGGGATAAGGGGGCGCACAGTGACCCCGGCTTCCCCGAACTCGGGCTCAGCTGTGAGTGAGATTAGAGAGGGAGAAGAGGGGACACGGCGTCTATGGAACGGGGCCCCTGGGACCGCAGAGCTCTCCCCGCGGACCACTGGCCACCCTGGAGCGAGCTGCGTGGTTCCGACGAGAGGAGAGTGGCCGGCTGTGGGGTCCTGCCCTGACGCCGTCAGCGGGAGCCGGTAGCCGGCTGACCTTCTCTGCACGTGTTGCTCATGCGACACTGAAATTGGTGGTCAGAGGTCACTTACGGTTTTTGAGAATGGCTGTAGAGAAGGGGCAGCGGGGGCACGCTATTAATAAGGAAATTCTTTATTCTATTGCCTACTATGCCCTTGAATAAAGTCAGATATATGCCTGTTACATATACACAGTCATTAGGAAATGTAGGATGACATGAAACAACATGATGATTATTAAGGGGGCGGGGAGACAAATCACAAAATACTGTATACCATATGATCTCATTTTCTTAAACTATGATGAATGGAGAGAGGTCGAAAGACAGAACAGGAAAACAGTGGACAGATGATAACTTGATCTCTCAGCGATTGGTGGAAATGTGGGTGATTTTTCCTGCGTAGTTCTCATTTCTGATTTTTCTGTCAGGAACATCACTTTTGTAGTTTAAAAAAAAATTTTTTTTTAAGACAAGACCTCTCATTTTTTTTTCCCAGCCCAATACAGAATAACTGGGATAGACCCCTCTTCCCAAGAAATAGGTAGGTAGCGTGTCTCTTCAATTAGGCATAAATGCAATTACAGCAACTTCAAAGCGTTTCAGAGCATGAAACTGCTGCTACTATGAACTGGAGAGTAGGTTGATTTTGTAAAGTGAAACTATCATTTAGAAGTCTATTGGGACATCGGATAAGACTGGACATCCTGTAAGAACAATGGCATGTTTTTGTCTGGGCTGATAACTTGATTTTATTATAACCACAGAGAATGAGTGTTTTGTGTATCATCAGGGTACAGCTTTGTAACTTATTGCGGGGAACAAACTTTAAAATCAAAAAGCACAATCTGAGCCAATGAATTGGCAACTTGAGATCAAGTCCTAAAAGTTGCAGAGCCCAGACTTTCTAATTATGCAGGTAAAATGTGTCTGTTCACACCTTTTTAAACAGTCACCGGTCTAACAGGATAACTGATGGTAATAGCAAGTCACTTAGGGGATGGTTACAAAGTAAATCTTCATTGATTCCTGTAAGAGATTAGTAATAAGCTCATTGAATTAATGCCATCTAAATTGTCGCTTGGTTCACTGACAAAAAGCAACAGCTTTTTATAGTTCAAATGCCGGGTTTATATAAGAAGCTCATCAAAACAGAGAAAAATTGGTTGCAACTAATGTAATTTTTCCAGTCCACTCAGTCTTCGGTTCATAGGGCCCAATGGCTTCCCATCAAGCATCTCAAAATCAGTTTTCTTCCCCCAACCTAGATTTAAATTTTTTCCAAGACTTAATTCCTCCTTCTCAAAGCATCCTGTGCTCTTGCACTGCCTGCCCATGAGATGCCGTTTAATACTAGGAGATAAGCTCTGTCAAGAAAAGATTTTACCTGAATCTCTGTGCCTCAAAGAGGGCCTGGCTCATAGTGGGTACTCAATGAATACTCATTTCATGAAAATAGCATGATTGCTCACTGCCTACATGGCTAGTTCCTAAGATGTTTGAAAAGTTATCTCTGCTATTAGACTGTCAGCATAATCCTGGGATGCTAAGACTTTGTAGAGTCATAACCCTGGTTTAACTCAGTAATCTTACTCTTCAAAATAACAGCCAAATCCTAAGACATTTCAAGCAGTGAGGTTCAGGTCTGAATATCCATCATTACTAATCCAGTTAGTACTATTCTGTGGCTCTCTCAGAGCCCTGAAACCCCTTTCCCCAGTGAGAAAGAACAACTATCCCAGAATTCTTTGCTTTTGCCCAGGCTTCTAACCAACTGACTTTGTACGCTTCACTTATTTTTGTAGTTTGTCATTTTCTCTAGCCTATCTTATGGCCTCAAAGCCATGTACTATTTCTTTAGAAAAACCAACCCTAACCGTTCTGTTGCCTAGCATTGTGTTTTTCAACAAGTTCCCAGTAGAAGTAAAATTGATTTTACCAGTAACCCAGAGTAAGTGCTTTGAAATTGAGACTCTGCCCCTAGAAATGAAAAGACCATTCTTCCCTTTTTTTTTTTTTAAGACTTTTCTTTATTTATTTGACACAGAGAGAGAGACAGTGAGAGAAGAAACACAAGCAGGGGAGTAGAAGAGGGAGAAGCAGGCTTCCTGCTGAGCAGGGAGCCTGATGCGGAGCTCAATCCCAGGACCCTGGGATCATGAGCTGAGCCGAAGGCAGACGCTTAATGACTAAACCACCTAGGTGACCCAGGACTATTATGTCTAAATTTAGAGTCAGCTACTAGTAATCTCTCTCTATACCAGTCACAGTAATCATAGTTCACTAGACAAAAACTACTTTTAACAAGTTCACATTCTTGGACTTTGTCTCCACCCAGCAGGGGAAAACATGGTGGCAGTTATCATAGAGTATTGAGGACCTGAGGTAAAATTCATTCCATCTATACAACTTAACCAAGTTTTCATATTGTCTCACTTCCTTCCAAGCAGGTAATTAGGAACTGAAAAAATATTCATTTTCTGTGAATAAAGAGTGCAGCATTTGGGGAAGTAAATCAAAGAGATAGCTTCCAAGTGACTTACAAATATATCTGGAACTAAAATCCATTTTTTTTCCCACAAGCTAGAGCTGCAAATACCAAACCAGACATTGCCTGGTGCTACAGAGCCAAATGCTAAGAAATCCTCCCCTCCTCTCATTGTGCTATTTACCTTAACCTCTTGACCACCTATCTGCATGCGTGTTTACCTGAGCACACCCAACTGTGTCCATATTGAAGAGGTAAAAGGTATTCCACTAAATATTATGTTCCATTTTTGTTTATAAGATCAAAATTTGTGCTAGGTTAAGATATCTTCTAGGGCATTCTTGATACATGTATCAATCGTTCATGACTTTTTTTTTTTTTTTTTCAAAATTTTTGTATCCATTCTCAGGAGCAAAGTGAATGTGGGAATCACATTTTCTAAAAATTGCCTATGACTCAGAACCAGAGATGAAAACAAGATACTCAGGCTTCTATTCTCATTTGACATCTTTAGGTTTAAAGAAATCTCGCCATCTCTTTTTTTATTATGAGTTCTAGGATAGAATATTACCCAATAATAATAACAGGGAATATTATCTCAGTTTCAATATAGCATTTAGTCAATGAAGTTACTTTCATTTTATTTGAGAGGCAGATGTTTGACACTTTGCAAGAATTAATATTTTTAGTTTTTTAGCTATCTGTAAGCATGGGGCCTCACCTCATTCCTCACTATTCAGGATGGTGTGATAGATGCAGATTCAAATGTCCTTTCTCTCTCTCTCTTTTTTCTTCTTTTTAAAATTTTCTTTTTCTTCCTTTTTTCCTTTTTCCCCTTTTTTCTTTTTTCCAAATTTTTTTGAAGATTTTGTTTATTTATTTGAGAGAGAAATGGCATAAACAGAGGTGGGGCGGGGAGAGGAGGGAGAGGGAGAAGCAAACTACACACTGAGCAGGGAGCCCATTGCAGGGCTCCATCCCAGGACCACGGGATCATGACCGGAGCCAAAGACAGATGCTTAACCGACTGAGCCACCCAGGCTCCTCCCAAATGTCTTTTTTAAAAGATAAAATTGTGTATATAGACTCAGGAAACTATTGTTATTATTGTACCCATCACAGGACACGCTTGATAATAATTTTTCTTTTCCTATGATGTATAGAACACATGAACACATGATGGATGATTCTTTAAATGTCGATGGAGGGTCGCCTGGGTGGCACAGTTGGTTGAGCATCTGACTCTTGGTTTCAGCAGGGGTTGTGGTCTTGGGGGTGTGGGATGGGTTCTGCATTCAGCAGGGAGTCTGCTTAGTGATTCTCTCTCTCTCTCTCTCTCTCCATACCGCCCCCCCCCCCCAGCTCTCACTCTTTCTCTTTCTGGAATGGAGAGATAGATCTTTTTTTAAAAAAACGTCTCTTAAAGGGGCACCTGAGTGGCTCAGTGAGTTAAGCCTCTGCCTTCGGCTCAAGTCATGATCTCAAGGTCCTGGGATGGAGCCCTGCATTGGGCTTTCTGGTCAGCAGGGAAGCTGCTTCCCTCCCCACCTCCGCCTACTTGTGATCTCTCTCTGTCAAATAAATAATAATAATAATAATAAATCTTTTTAAATGTCCCTTAAGAAACATGGTATCTAGAAAAATATCAATAATTATTATTATGCTAAACTGGATTTATCTTTAAATAAAATATAAACAATATGTGAGACAGGATGTTTCTCTTTTGCTTGATTGCTCATAGATTGGAGAAAACATGTTTGGGTTTATACTATGGTTAACAATATTTTTATTGTGGATCATCAAAGCTTTTTCATTAAATATGTATCTTTTAGGTCTCTTTGTTCATTTGGGATTTTAAAAAATACAAACATGTTTTCATGAAATGTGCAATATCAAGGTATTATAAAAAGACTTCTCTTTTTTTAAGATTCTATTTATTTATTTGAGAGAGAGAGAGGCGTAGAGGGAGAGTAAGAGGGAGAGGCAGATTCCCCGCTGAGCAGAGAGCCCAATGTGAGGCTCAATCCCTGAGATCATGACCTGAGCTGAAGGCTGACACTTAACTGACAGAGCCAACCAGGCACCCCTAGAAAGACTTTTAGATTTAAAAAAAATTTTTTTAAGATTTTATTTATTTATTTGACAGACAGAGATCACAAGTAGGCAGAGAGGCAGGCAGAGAGAGAGAGAGAGGAGGAAGCAGGCTCCCCGCAATGCAGCAAGCCCAATGTAGTGCTCGATCCCAGGACCCTGGGATCATGACCTGAGCCAAAGGCAGAGGCTTCAACCCACTGAGCCACCCAGGTGCCCCAGATTAAAAAAATTTTTAATCTGTGATGATAAAAAATTGCCCCTCTATCACTGAAACAGGTTGGATAAAATTGGTTTCCTTGTCTCTGGACACTTTAAAAATATTTGGTTTAAGTATCAGACCAACTTTAATTTATTTATTTTTAAGATTTTATTTACTTATTTGACAGAGATCACAAGTAGGCAGACAGGCAGGCAGAGAGAGAAGAAGGGAAGCAGGCTCCCCACTGAGCAGAGAGCCCAACTCGGGGCTCGATCCCAGGACCTGAGACCATGACCCAAGCCGAAGGCAGAGGCTTTAACCCACTGAGCCACCCAGGCGCCCCCAGACCAACTTTAATTTAAAAATAATGTACTGGGACACCTGGCTGGCTCAGTCAGTAGAGCATGGGACTCTTGATCTTGAGGTGGTGAGTTCAACCCCCACTTTGGTGTAGTTTACTTAGAATTTTTTTTTGGATAAAAATAACGTATTTAGGGGCACCTGGGTGGCTCAGTTGTTAAGCGTCTGCCTTCAGCTCTGGTCATGATCCCAGGGTCTGGGATCAAGCCCCACATCAGGCTCCCTGCTCAGCGGGAGGCGTGATTCTCCCTCTCCCACTCCCCCTTCTTGTGTTCCCTCTGTCTCTCTCTCTCTCTCTCTCTCAAATAAAATCTTTAAAAAATATATTTTAAAAATATAATGTATTTATTATCATGTAGGAAACATCATTCTAAATCTATCACAGATGAAATAGATCTGTTTTAAACAAATAAGATGATTGAAATGTGTCTAAATCATTAACCTTTTATTACAGAATTGAAAGTGATAAATTGAAATATCGTAAGTGTATGTAGAAATTATTTAGATTATTTTAATGTAACTTCAGAGAGCTAAGCCATGACTTTTGTCTACGTCAAAGATAAATATATCCAGCACAATTGTTACTTGCTTATTTCTTTAAATCAATTTACAAGATATTCATTGAATTAGTGCCAGGACTCATTATGACCAAAACACTCTTCTTCCCAGCTGTGCACAATCCAACTTAATAAAATACAACCCTTGCCTTTCAGAAGGGTTGGAAAGATGAGAGAGGGCACACCAGATATTCAAACTGATTCTCTTGATTAGATGTCTTTAAAGGTCTTTCCTCAGGTCATGATCCTCAGAGATAAAGCTCCAGAAGTTTAGAAAACAAACACACACACACACACACACACACACACACACACAATGTTTTTTCCTGACACACACACACACACACACACACACACACACACACACAATGTTTTTTCCTGAC
>NC_081569.1:42161885-42170979 GCF_022355385.1 Mustela nigripes | reverse complement strand
GTGACCATACTAGGCACAGAGGAATAGCTGTGTGGTCCTATAGTCTTACATTCTGTTGCCCAGAGCAGCCTAAAGCAGTTGTCTTAGGACATCAGAGTGGTATTACCTAGTACCCAGCGAAAATCTTATGGTGAACTGTGAAGCAGAAGTCTGCAAAGCAGAAGTTCTCGTGAACTGGCTTATACATTACTTGTGTCACTGTTTTGAATATATTTTTACTTCCTTCCAGGTCCATCTCCTGGATCTCTTTCCTTCAGGTTAGGAAGATTTATTGTCCTCACTTTACCTCTAAAGGTGAAGTGATTCCATTGAGATTTGTCAGACTTTTGGCATTATCACATTATTCTATTTTTATATTGATAAACCCAAATTTTTCAGCATAGTCAGAACCACACTTACAAAGAGGGTAAAGTTGGCACAGTGCAGGGCCATACAAAAGGTAAATAAGTTGGAAGGGAATTGGAAGAGATAGAAAAAGAAGGAAATATCCATTCAGATGATTTTTAATGCATCAGCACTTAAGACTATTCTTTAAATATTTGCCCAAATGCAGTTTGAATAAAACTAAAACAAAACGAAAACCTCCAGCACCAACTCAGCTTAATTTTTCCACCCAAAGTTAAAATAGAAACAAGGGAATAACATCTTCCCTAATATCAGAAAGATTATTTGCATAAAGATCATTTTGGTCTCCTATGAAATTAAAGGGTTTTTATCTTTTTTAATGTATTCGTGTGTGGCTCGGAACTACAGGCTACTCTGGAAGAATACGACTCTTTATGTAATCAGTGGAATAAAGTGGGCTTTTTTTATTTTTTTAAAGTGGTATTTTAATATCACTTAACTTTCTAATTCCACTCCATGACATCCTAATTTTTGTTTAATGACCCTTAATACTATACTACCTAAATACGGAGTGCCCAACACATCAACTTTCTGCCTTCACTGGGTTTCAGTCACACTACTGACTGACGAAAATCTTTCTTCATTACCCATGGAACTTGGCACAGCTAAATAGATTTCTTAATGAGTCAGAAAGACTGTCAAAATAAAAGAATTGGCCATCCTGAGGCTCCTTCTTTTTATGCCTAAAATAAAAAAGCATTAGTAAATTGGTGTTAAACCCTACCATTTTGATGATGACAAGTGTCTGACTCATCTTTTTGTCCCCCAAGACCCAGCACCCACGGCAGTAGGCACTGAACACATGTTTGTTAAAGAAATTTCTTTGTCACTTTCAGAAACTAACTTTTTCAGCTGAATACATAGTCCATAAAGGATAAGTGCCCAGTTTACAACCAATAGATGACCAAAACATTAGAAAGAACAAAAACCAAACTTACGAGGGCCAAGTTCATAAAACCAATCTCTCTCCTTATGTAATGTCTCCATCCCTTTTTCAAAAAATTATTTGAATGGTCTCCCTTCCATCCCTGTCCTCAGTCATCTGGTTACTCTCTCTAGAGGCAATCACTTTGGCCAGTTTCTCACGTATCCTTCCAGGATATTCTATGTCTATACAAGCACAGATGCATGTCCATTTTTGTCTGCAAATGGTGGCATACTATTCTGCTGTTTACTTTTTTTGCTATTCTTTGTAGGTAGAGTTTTTTATTCTAATAGGCTATTATGAAAATATTAAAACATATAGCAAAGGTAGAATTGTATAATGAACCCCATGTATCCCAGCACCCAATTTCAACAACCTCAAAATATTACCAATTGCTTCATCTATCCTTTATTTGTGTATGCATATTTTAAAACAAATCTCGGACATCATGTCATTTCACCCCTAACTGCTAAAACCATTCTACTCTTTAAATCATACAGACATTTTCTTATATAAGTACATTGCCATTATCACACCTAAAAGAATTATAATAATAATTCCATGGTATCATCTAGTGACCACCCCATACTCAGATTGTCCTAATTGTCTTAAAAATGCCAAACATCAGATTTTTCCCCATGTATTTCTTTTCATGTAGAATTCTTGAGTTGTCCATCCTTATGTTTTCTATGCCACTGACTTGAAGAAAGCTGCTCAACTGTCCTATGGAATGTTCCACACTCTGGATCTCTCTGTTGCTCCCTTTAACTTGGTCCTCTGTCCCCTATTTCTTGCAAACTTGGAAGATGTTTTTTCAAAGTTGTTTCTATCAACTAAATTAAGCTACAGCTTAACTTTTGGGGAAGTATGCTTTTCATAGCTGGTGCTGTGTGTCTCCTACTGCATTACATCAGGGGGCAATTATGTCAGCTTGTCCACATTTCAGTGAAGCTGAAATTGACTATTGGGGGTCAAGGGGTGCCAACCTGATTCTGACATTGTAAAGTTCCCATCAGCCTTTATCAACTGGTTTCCTTTACCCATGATTGTTGCTGGATCAATGACTCATTAAGGATTACAAAATGGGGATATTCTAGTTCTAGCATTAGTATGTGAAAGAATATACTGGATAAGAAATACCTTCTTTCCCTGAAAAAGTTCATGAGATCTTAGAATTCATTGAACTGGAATATTCCCAGTGAAGCTCATGGAAATAACATCAGCACAAGAATTAGCTATAAGAAGGCTCCAAATCACTTGAAATTCCATTCATATGAAAATTGAAAGCCTGTCCTTTCAAAAGCTTTGTTTGTTTTTTTAAGATTTAGAAAGCCTAGGAGTGCCTGGATGGCTCAGTTGGTTAGGTCTGATTAAGCATCTGCCTTCGGCTCTGATCCCAGAATCCTGGGATGGAGCCATGTTGGACTCTTTGCCCAGTAGGGAGCCTTCTTCTCTCTCTCCCTCTGCCCCTCCCCCTGCTGTACCTCTCTCTCTCAAATAAGTAAATAAAATGTTTTTTTAAAGATTTTATTTATTTATTTGACAGACAGAGATCACAAGAAGGCAGGGAGGCAGACAGAGAGCAAGGAAGAGAAGCAGGCTCCCTGATGTGGGGTTCGATCCCAGAACCCTGGGATCATGCCCTGAGCCAAAGGCGGAGGCTTTAATCCACTGAGCCACCCAGGCGCCCCTAAATAATATATATATTTTATTTTATTTATTTATTTTTAACGATTTTATTTATTTATTTGACAGAGAGAAATCACAAGTAGATGGAGAGGCAGGCAGAGAGAGAGAGAGGGAAGCAGGCTCTCTGCTGAGCAGAGAGCCCGATTAATATATATATTTTAAAAGATTTAAAAAGTCTAGGTCCCTTTAGGAACAGCTATTGCCACTTAGAGAAAGGGGTTTCTACACTTATGTAATGTCCTAAATATAATGTATTGGGAATTTTTCCCATTTGCATGATAGGCCCATTCATATCTTCAGGAAGAAATATTCTCACCCAATCTGAAATTAAATATAGAATTATTCCATTTATAGAATGTTAGAAAGATAGAAACAATCCCCTCTGGAGAGGAAATCTCCAGGGAGATGAATATCCTCAGAATTGCAGATGAGCTCAAGCCGAGAACCAAGATCCCCTGAGTGGCTTTCTAAGCCCCTGAACGTGGCCTAGGAGAGCAGCATCGTTATAGAAACGATTTGTCTCTGAAGTGCTTCCTTAAGAACTGCAGACCATTACACTGCTCTGTGAGGATGCGTGCACTTCTCCATCCTTGGCTTGCAAGTCAAAGGGCGAGCCTTCTTGACAGTGAGCATCAGCGCATCTTGCAGTAGGGGCTGGCTCACGCCAAGCAGGGCTCTACTTGCCGTTCCATTGACTGTGTCCAGCAGCAACTATCTTTTACTCCACCCTGCCCTGCTTTCTGCCGTTCTTTCCGTGTCCGGGCCAAGTTGTGACCCATGACGGCTGACCCCATGTGCCAGGGCTAGTGAGATCCATCCCACAGGAGCAAAGGCAGAGCCAGCGTGGGAGTGAGAACACACGCTGTACAGGGCTCCGGGCCCCCCGGGAAGTGGCTGAGGAAAAGAAGGATAAGGGGCAGTGAGCAGTAACAGATGGGTGGAGAAGGACTTCCCAGAGGGTGAGGGTTCTTGAAGGATGTAGCCGGGGGAGAGGGGTGGATGGCCTAACAAGAAATAGGAAGGGAGGCCCGAGACTTCAGAGGACACTGGAAGTGAAGTGAGGAGGGCCCACCCGTGCACGCGGTTGGCAACACCGACCTCACAGGCACTCTTTGGTAACAACTGCCATCAGCACTGAGTCCAGGAGGCAACTTCACCCAGTTCACCCCCATTTCCTCACAGAATAGTTTACTCCTGAATTGGTTTTTAGGCTGGACCATGAGCCATTTATGAAGGAAAAAGCTCCACAATGTCAAAGGTGAGTTTGTTCCTGTGCCCGAGCATGCTACTTCCCGTGCTCTCTGTGGGGACCAGGAAACAGGCGCAGACGACTGAGGGGGCTGGGACCAGTTTCCCCCTAAGGTGGGCTAGGGGAAACAGACTTGTGACTAAGCCATGGAGGAGGGTTCAAGGAAAAAACTGCCCAGGATGAAGTATTTTTGTTTTTTTTTCCAAGCTGTATTGAGGAACCCAGATTCTAGGGAAGTAGGATAAGACCAGAATAACCAGTAGAATGACTCAGTAGCAAAGACCTGGGAGTATATCCCAAGTCAGAAGAGTCAGGGGCTGGTAAGACATTGGCGCAAGAGAGGCAGGGACCTGGGATTAAGGAGAAGCTGAGCTCTCATCAACCCCCGTGATCCGGAATGGGACATGGTATAGAGCAGATGGATGTTTGGAGTCCCTTGACATGTGTATGCTTCAGAAAATAAAGCCAGATTGATGTCTTAATTGACTAAATCTCTTCAATATTAGGAACTTCCTAGCAAACAGTGCTGGGTCATTCCTCCTAGGTGCATTTCTAGTGTCTGACACAGTGCTAGGCACATGGAAATCTCCCAATACATTTACAGCATGAGTAAACAAATAATGGATAGATTTCAAGCCAAATGATGTGTTATGCTGAGCATAACAGACATCTCTAGTGCCATCCCACTGGTGCTGTTTCCTCTGTGTTTTAAATCATGGCACTTATACTTAGTTTATACTCATATATCTGTCTCGTCCACCAGCTCAAGCTTCCTGATGGCTTGGTTCCTGAGCGATGATGTCTTACTCCACTTCAAGTCCTTCCTCAGTTCTTAAAGTCATACTCAGTACAAAGTAGGTGCTGAGCAAATAGCTGCTGGAGGAACGACCAAAGAAATGAACAAAGAGTAACTTACAAAAGAACCCAGATCTTTAAAATTAACCCATTCAGTGTCATCTAAACTGCCATTTCTGTCCCCATTCACCCCACAATGCACCCTCCATGTCTGATGATTATATGAAGAGACAAAGGTGAGTTGGAAGGTTCTAGAATAAAAGGAGACCCTTACCAGGCCATGCTGTCTTTGGAAAACAGTGAGCACTATAATGGACTGCAGTTATGGTTTACCCCGTAACCCTAACAGATGCTGAATACCACCAGTGTGGTCTGGTGTTGACTCTGGTGGTTTCTTACCCATATGCTCTTTGGTGTTTTTTGGGAAAAGACTCAGAAACCATTTCTCATTTCCACAAAATGAGCATAGCCCGGGCTGGCCGTTCCTTCAGGCACGATAGTGGCCTCCCACATTGCCACAAATGGACAGAAAAGTGACAAAATGTGAAATTACTTATAAGCTGAGGGGAATCCTTCTAGGCCCATGTCTTGATTGACAGTTTTTAAGTTTAAGATCAAAGACATTTGTTTGAATTTAATTCTTATGCAACTGAGGACCTATTTCAGGGGTTCTGTTTTCTACCTTACCTGGTTCTATTCAAGATCGCACAGATCAGCCCTGTTAAAAGTAATACCTTCCAAAGGGAACTTTTTACTGAGGGGGACAATGAGGATTGAAAGGGGAATCAGGAAACCCAGGTGGCTTCACTGTAGCTACGTGACCTTGGACACGTCCCTTCACTTTTAAGATCACAGTACTATCATTTGCAAATTGAGCAAACTGAGTCAAATAATTCCACTTCCGGCTCTCTAGCATTTCTCTGTGCACCTGTAAAATAGATAATCAGTGCCATACATCGGACACTTAGGATCCATTGCCTCGGACCGTAGTTAATGCACGTATCTTGTTCTCTCAACTAGAGTATATGCTCTTTAATGGCTGAAATGCATCTTACACTTTGTAGTGCTTGTTGTGGTGCCTTCACCAAGGCACTTTCCCCAGCTGCTGGAAGCTTTGGGGGCTGACGCGTCTCGATGAGTCTCTCTCCACCCCTCCTGGTCTGAGGGAGGTGTGTGGCTCAAGAGACTGGACACAACTAGTATCTGATGACGAGACAGTTGATGGAGCAGGGTGTGATAAAGATCAAGGGGGGACAACTCTGAAGAGCCGTCCCAGCAGCAGAGCTTCCCTTGGGATCCCCAAGGTTCTTTTGTGACTACATTGCAATCCAACCTCTTCCTCTGTTTATCCTGCTTTCCCCACTCTTTCACAGGTGTGGTGCCTGACATTATCACATCATCCTTCAGGACCTCCTGCATGTGAATCTCAGAGTCTTGGAGTCTTTCTGGGGGTCATAACTCTGTCCCCCACTACTTTCCTGTCTTGCCTCACATACCCATCATACCCCCGTGCAAGGTGGGCCTAAATAAACTGAAGTCCACAGGGGCCACAGCAACCAAGATGGGCAAGAAGCCCATGCTGGGAGAAGCCCTGTTCTTTGTCTCCACAAACACTGAAACGGACAGCATTTCTCCTGGGCTCCAAATCTCCACTGGCAACGCCAAGAGCAGAGAAAACGTTCTGCGTGGGTCAGGCACCGGGAGTGTTTTGCTCCCGCTCATCTCTTTTCATGTGAATGCCTAATTCCTGGCAGCAGCTGGAGCGGAGGGACTGGGTCCTACATAACCTGACTAAGGGCAGCAGAATATTTAAAAGTTGGCTGGTCTCCGGGTGTTTCTAAAGCCAGAGAAAAACCCTGGTTTTCAAACTGTTTCCTCTTTCAAATGGAAACCAAGAGGAGAGCCATCACCCAGCAACGGTCTGGGATCCATCAGCGTAGATGGTGTCAAGGTGTTCAGCAAAGCTTGCTGTTCCCTTCTGTAATAAAGGGGGAAATTGCTTTAGGCAACCCCTGGCTCCCCACATGTTCTAATGCATTTACTTTGTTCTTGCTCTTATGAGCGTGTTGTATCATTTTAACTAGATTAATTTAGAATCTGCACACATAGCCACACACGCATCTTTACCTTTGGAGCCAACTGACTGCATTAGGTCGTCTTGTATTCACATAAACCTTTCAAACGAATACTTGCTTTTGTTATGCAATATCATTTCCTCCCTGCTGTACACTCGCCTTGGATAGCTAGGAATATCTATGCCCAATTTTTTTCCTCTTTTTTTTTTTTTTTTGGTTAGAATCTCAGACATTCAGTATGATTTATAGAAACATAGCCCTTTGAAATGATAAGACAATGAACTGCAGACTTGGAGCATATTTAAATAATTCAAACATTGTCTGATACTGTGTGGCTCCAAGAGGAAAGGAGAACAGTCGACACCAGAAAATTTCCTGCTGGAATTCTGCCAAGGCATAGTTGGCCGTCTTGGGGAGGTCCATCATTACGGGACTTTGCTGTTTGTAAATTTAATAAACGGCTCACATCTGCTTATAATATTATGGAAGTCTGTGCTAGAAGTATTATGTAAAGCACATGGTTTATTTCACAAATCAATCATTGCTTTCTGTTTGTAGGGTTTGTCAGGATGTACGGGAAAACGCTACACCTGCATTCACAAGTTCATTTGCAAGTTCAGGCCACAGCATCGGTGTCCTGCTTGCTTTGAACCACAGTGTGATACGGCCGAAACCTTGGTAGGCATCTACTCCTTCTACCCCATGGCACACCAGAGGCCCAGAAGAGGAGGGAGAATTGAACACAGTTCACCCTGAGTTACTGACAAAGTCAGGGCTCAGAGAATATCACAGCCTGCCCTTCCTCCATTTCCTTCCATCTTTCTTTCTTTTTGTATGTGTGTTTCTCAAGTTTTTATTTAAATTGTAGTTAGTTCATATATAGTGCCGTATTAGTTTCAGGTGTAGAATTTAGTGATTCATCATCCTTCCTTACTTGCTTCTCTCTGCATGAACTCAGTTTGTGGCACATCAGCAGCATCATGGGTCTGGCCATGGTCCCTCTCACGTTTGATCCCATGGGCTACTTCCTTCCTTCCACTTAGGCAGCCATTTTGATGTGTTTAATGAGCATTGTTTCCATTTTTATGAATCTCAAAAAAATATGTCTTTCCCCCTTCACATCTTGTTATTATGCTTCAAGATCGTCTCACGTTGACACATGTATGTGCCTCCGACCACTGTGGGGTTCTCCCAGGCCACAGCCCCCCCCCCCCCCCCGGGCCCCCCCCGCCCCCCCCCCCCCCCCCCCCACCATATCCTCCTGTCTCTGCATCGCTTCATCCCATAGTGGTCCACGACAGCCAATGTTGGCTTGCTTGCTCTCTCTCAGGTCAAAACTACATTTTCCCCCCTATTAAACTTACAAGGCAGAACAAGTCCAAGGAATATAAGCAATTTAGCAATGGCTTCAGTAAACTTTCACCTCTAGATAAATTACTGGTCTGATTTAATACATTACAGACAGAAAGTGTTCAAAAGCTCTTTTTATTCCATCGCAATGAGCACAGTGCTATAAAAATGTTTTACCATCACTAACTTTGATTCTCAAGTAAAAAAAAAAAAAATCTTTGTAGTTAGAGTTAATACTTATTTTGCTCAAACTACTCCAAAAAATAGAAAAGGAAGGAGCACTTCCAAATTCATTCCATGAGGCCAGCATTTCCCTGATACCAAAACCAGATAAAGACACTACAAAAACAAACAAACGAACAAACAAAAAACCTACAGGCCAATATCTCTGATGAGCATAGATGCAAAAATATTCAACAAAATATTAGCAAACTGCATCCAACAGTACATTTAAAAAAATCATTCACCACAATCAAATGGGATTTATTCCTGGGAGGCAAGGGTGGTTCAATATTCGTAAGTCAATCAACATGATATATCACATCAATAAGAGAAAAGATAAAAACCATACGATCATTTCAATTGATGCAAAAAAAAAAAAAAAAA
>NC_081569.1:42048017-42161785 GCF_022355385.1 Mustela nigripes | reverse complement strand
AAAAAAAAAAAAAAAAAGCATTTGACAAAGTATAACATCCATTCATGATTAAAAAAAAAAAAAAAACTCAACAAAGTAAGTTTAGAGGGAACATACCTAAACATAATAAAGGCCATATATGAAAAACCCATAGCTAACATCATACTCAATGCAGGAAAAACTGAGCATTTTTCCCTAAGGTCAGGAACAAGACAAGATATGCACTCTTGCCACTTGTATTCAACATAGTACTGGGCAATCAGACAACAAAAAGAAAAGGCATCCAAATCGGTAAGAAGGAAATAAAACTTTCACCATTTGCAGATGATATGATGCTATATATAGAAAACCCTAAAGGTTCCACTAAAAAAACTACTAGAACTAATAAATGAATTCAATAAGCTTACAGGATACAAAAATCAATGTATAGAAATCTGTTCCAATTCTATATATTAATGAAGCAGCAAAAAGATAAATTAATAAATAATCCCAATTAAAACTGCACCAAAAGTAATAAAATACCTAGGAATAAACTTAACCAAGGCGATGAAAGACCTGTACTCTAAAAACTGAAACAGTAATAAAAGAAATGGAAAATGACACAAAGAAATAGAAAGCCATTCTATACTCAGGGATTTAGGAGAACAAATATTGTCAAAATATCCATACTCAGCAATTTACACCCAATCTACATCCAAAGCAATTTACAGATTTAAAGCAACCCATATCAAAATACCAACAGCATTTTTCACAGAACTCGAACAAACAATCTTAAAATTTGTCTTGAAGCACAAAAGACCCCCCAAATACCCAAAGCAACCTTTAAAAAGGAAAAAAAAAAAGCTGGAGGTATCACAATTCCAGATTTCAAGTTATATTACAAACCTGTAGTAATCAAAAGAGTATGGTGGTGGCACAAAGTAGATACATAGATCAATGAAACCAAATAGCCCAGAAACAAACCCGCAGTTATGTGGTTAATTAATCTTGGACAAGGGAGGCAAGAACATACAGTGGCAAAAAGACCGTCTCTTCAACCAATGGTGGTGGGAAAACTGGACGGCTACATGCAAAAGAATGAAACTGGACCCCTTTCTTACACCATACACAAAAATAAACTCAAAATGGAGTAAGGACTAAATGTGGGGCCTGAAACCATAAAAATTCTAGAAGAGAGCATAGGCAGCAATTTCTCTGACATCAGCCATAGCAACATTTTCCTAGATATGTCTCCTGAGGCAAGGCAAAAGCAAAAATAATCTATTGAGACTATCAAGATAAAAAGTTTCTGCACAGCAAGGGAAGCAATCAACAAAACTAAAAGGCAACCCACTGAATAGAAGAAGAAATTTGTAAGTAACACAAAGTATCAAGGCTTAGTAGCCGAAGTATATAAAGAACTTATACAAATCAACACCAAAAAAACACCAAGAATCCAATTTAAAAATGGGCAGAAGACATGAGCAGACATTTCTCCAAAGAAGACATACAGATGGCCAACAGGCCCATGAAAAGATGCTCCACATCACTCACATCAGGGAAATGTAAATCAAAACCACAATGAGATATCAATATCTCACACCTGTCAGAATGACTAAAACCAAAAATACAAGAAACAACAAGAATTGGAGAGAATGTGGAAAAAAAGGAAACTCATGCACCCTTGGTGAGAATGCAAACGGATGCAGCCACTAAAGAAGACAGTATGAAAGTTCCTTAAAAAATTAAAAAATAGGGGCGCCTGGGTGGCTCAGTTGGTTGGACAACTGCCTTCAGCTCAGGTCATGATCCTGGAGTCCCGGGATTGAGTCCCGCATCCGGCTCCCAGCTTCATGGGGAGTCTGCTTCTCCCTCTGACCTTCTCCTTGCTCATGTTCTCTCTCACTGTCTCTCTCTCAAATAAATAAATTAAATCTTTAAAAAAATTTTTTTTTTAAATTAAAAAATAGGGTGGCTGGGTGGCTCAATCACTTAAGCATTTGACTTGTTATTTCAGCTTAGGTCATGATCTCATAGGTCGTGAGATTGAGCCCCACATTGGGCTCTGTGCTCAGCAGGGAGTCTGCTTGAGATTCCCTCTCTCCTTTTGCCCTGCCCCCCCTTAAATAAATAAATATATCTTAAAAAAAAAAAAGAACTACCCGATGATCCAGAAATCACACTACTCGATATTTATCCAAAGAATATAGAAAAACTAACTTGAAGGGATATATGCACCCCTATGTTTATAGCAACATTCTTTAAAAGAGTCAAATTCTGGAAGCAACCTAAGTATTCATCACTAGATGAATGGATAAAGATGATGTGAGATATATTTCTATATAGAGAGAGATATAGATATCTATGTATCTATAATCTCAATATTATTCAGACATAAAAAAGAATGAAATCTTGCCACTCTCAACAACATGGATGCATCTAGAGTATTATGTTCAGCAAAATAAGCCAATCAGAGAAAGACAAATACTTTGTAATTTCACTCATATGTGGAACTTAAGAAACAAAACGAAAGTGAAAAAAAGGAGAGGAAGACAAACCAAGAAACAGGCTCTGAACTATAGAAAGCAAAGAGATGGTCTCAGAGGGGAGGTAGGTGGAGGTTGGGTGAAATAGGTGAAGGGGATTAAGAGTACATTCAGCTCAACAAGCACTGAGTAATGCATAGAATTGTTGAATCACTATATTGTACCCTTGAAACTAATATAACACCGTACGTTAACTATCCTGGAATTAAAATTTTAAAAAATGTATAAAAGAGAGGGAAATTTCCATTGTTCAAAAAAGAAAAGAAAGTTGGCAGCAGGATGGAGGAATGACCCATTTTTCTGAAGGGCAATTTGGTAATAGGTATCTAAAGCCTTTGATCTAGCAGTCCCACCTCTAAGAATTTATCATAAGGCAATAATAAGGAGTAGATGCAAAGATTCATCAAAGAACATTCACTGCAGCATTATTTATAATTGCGAAAAAACTGGACTCCATCTCAACGTGCCACCCTGAAGGATAAGTGGAACTATGATATATTTTACTAATTAATTTATTCAACACATATTTATGGAATTCCTGCTATGCACTAGGCACAGTGCTAAAGGTGAGGGCATAAAGAGGACTGAAATAGATAAGGTCCCATCCTGGAAAATAGTGAACCATTAGACCTGGGGCATTGAGAACACTCAGGATACAGTAAGTGCTAAAAGGATACAATAAAAAGTAGTATAATTACAAAGTACAATGCTTTATTTGTGGACTTATAATCATAGAAAGTCATTCAAAAAAATAGCTAAAGTGTTCTTATAAGTTAAGCACAAAATAACAGATATGATTTTTAAAAATAATTACTCCAGGCAGAACCCTGTCAGCAGAACGGCAGGTGCACCCTGGGAGGCAATAATGACGCCCAGAGGCTGCCTACTTGGGCAGGTGAGAGCCAGCTCCATCATTATAAACCAAGTAATCCTTGGACCACAGAGCTGGAAGCTGGGAGGTCTGAGTTCCCACTAGGACATCATGAGGTCAAAGACAAGCTTCCATCCATTCATGACCATGAAATGAAGGTGCAGGACTTGGGGCTCCCAAGCTGATTACAGGGTCCCCTGTGGTCCCCTTCAGTCCTAAAGTTATTCCTTTTCTCAGGATTGTATCCCTCAAACTGTCATTTTTCTATTTTTTGCCTGTGTTGTGACATGTTTGTGTTTTTTAAACTCTCTGAATGACTGAATTGGGTCACTGCTCCAGAAATCCAATTGTCAGTATGTCACCTGTGGAAATGACTGGAAATACTTGATTGCCCATGCTGAGAACAGGGAAGCTCTGCTATACCCGTATGTCCTTAGGGTTTTCTCCTCCAAGCTGCATGTGTTACTAATAACCAGTAAAGCTAATTCTGCCAATCACATACAAACCAGTCAAGACTTTTACAATTATATCCCACATCCTCTTCCTATTAAAAATGTTTACTTATAAAGTTAATTTTCCTTTTTTTTAATTTTTAAAAAAGATTTTGTTTATTTATTTGACAGAGAGATAGCACAAGTAGGCAGAGCAGCCGGCAGAGGGAGAGGGAGAAGCAGGCTCTCTGCTGAGCAGGGAGCCCAAAGCAGGGCTCAGTCCCAGGACCCTGAGATCATAACCTGAGCCAAAGGTGGTCACTGAACCGACTGGGCCACCCAGGCACCCCTGAAGTTAATTTTCTATTTAAAGTGGATTTTAAAATTTCTCCTTTTTTGTTTTAGAATTAGCAAGTCAAATGCTATTTCAAAATAAAAGCATATTGTTCCGTTTTCACCCACAGAAACACTTACTATTAACTTCCTTTAGGGTAAACTTATTTTAAACACCCTTTCTGATTGCCACTGTGCACTGATTCAACTTTGATTTACTAAAAATCAAACATGGCTCCTTTTTAGGAGATGGACAGCAGCACCTAAGAGTTTAGAGCAATTGAAATATCTGCTAGAAATACCTAATGGGCACTTGTGTGTGTAACATTTCACTTGGTTATTTGCTCTCCAGCCCTTTTGTACAGTATTTCTAGACTTGCTGACCTTTCATGATTTTAATTAATACAATATGTGATTAATGTATATTAACTAAATTTTTCTAAAATTAATTCTAATTTTTCTAACTAAATTTAACTAAATTTTTCTACTGCAGTAGTCTGCAGACTTCTGACAGTAGAAACAACTCCTTATGCCTATTAAAATCACAGATTCCTAGGGGTGCCTGGGTGGCTCAGTTGATTAAGCCTTTAACTCTTGATCTCAGCTCAGGCCTTGATCTCTTGATCCCAGCATAGAGCCTATTTAAAAAAAAAAAAAAAAAAAAGTCACAGATTCCTAGACTCAATCCTAGGCCTCCTAAATCAGAATCTAGGGTTGAGGACCTGTGATCTGAATTTTGCACAACCCTCTCTGGACCCCCACGCCTCCAACACTGGCCAAGTGATTCTTTGTGCACTAAAATTTGAGAATCGCTGAACTTTATTATTTTATAATTAAAATTAGCTACTCTCAAATATTTTATCTGCTTGCTTGCAATCCCATTTTCCTTTTGTCCAATATATCATAATTCCCAGGACTGATCCTTGAAATAGTCTCCACAATTAACCTTGCCTCCTGGAAAATTGGCTATTAAATTCCTGAGTGTGTTTGTGTGTGTCTAGTTTCATCCAGGAAGATCCCATGACAGGATCTCATTTCTCACCACTGTGACTATTTGGAATTTTTTTTTTTTTTTAACATGCTAAGGTCCTTATGAAGGCAAAGCTAATTTTATTTTATGGTGGGTTCTGGAATTAGAAAGTCTTTTTTCTTTTTTCTTTCCTATCATTTTCTTTCTTTCTTTCTTTTTTCTTTCTCTCTCTCTCTCTTTCTTTCTTTCTTTTAGCAGAAGAAGGAAAACAACCCTGACCTTCATTCACACTCAAATACTTCTCTAACCATACTTGAGCAGCTCTACATCAGGTGAGGTGTGTCCCCCAGCTAATATCAGTCTGCTTAGATCCTGCTCATGAAAAGAAAGTACAAGAGAGAAAAGACTACGCACCTAAAGTCAAAGAACAGATTTACACTCTTAAAAATCTGATCATTGACATAAAATGTACTGGTCTTGCCTTTCTCAGTGCAATCTCTGAATCTCCCCACTCTGAGAGTGAGTTCAGCCACTAACCCTAGTGGTTAATTTTCTGACCAAATCTATCTTACTGTTAGCCACATATTCAGGTGACTTTCGGCTTCAACAGTGAAGAGCTATTACCTCACAGTTTCTGTGGTTCAGGAATCCAGAACAGCTGAGCTGGGTGCTCGGGCTCCACGGGTTTCATGAGGTGGCAGTCAAGATATCCACCAGAGCTGCCATCTTCTGAGGGCTTGGCACCATTGAAGGATCTGCTTCCAAAGCTGTTCCTTCATGTTCACCACAGGTTAGTGTTGCTTGTTGGCAGGAGGTCTTAGTTCCTTCCCATGTGGACCTCTCCACACGACTGCTTGAGCATCGTCAGGCTGTGGCAGCTGGCTTCCTCCCAAAGGAGGGATACACGGGAGCAAGACAGAAACCACAGTGACTTTTAACAACCTTGCCTCTGGGGCACCTGGGTGGCTCAGTGGGTTAAACCTCTGTTAAGGTCATGATATCAGGGTTCTGATATCAAGCTCTCTGCTTAGCAGGGAGCCTGCTTTCCTTCCTCTCTCTCTGCCTGCCTCTCTGCCTACTTGTGATCTCTGTCTGTCAAATAACTAAATAAAATCTTAAAAAAAAAAAAAAAAAGAACCTTGCCTCTGAAGGCAGATGTCATCATTCCTGCAACTTCCTATTCAGTGTGGGAAGGGTATGAAGGCCAGAAATAAAAGAGTCAGAAGGGAAAGTCTTCTTTGTTGTGTGGGGTTAGCTCTGAGACAGGCTAGAAGGTAGAAGGCCCATTCACAGAGGCACCAAGAGGGCCTCAGGGAAATGGAGTAGCTTTGGGAGGTTTTCTTGGACTCTTACTGTCCCTTTCTGGGTCTGAAATCATTTATAGTGGTTTTTAAAACCTTTCACCAATAATCACACTAGAAAAATGGTTAGGGATATTAAAAAAAAATTTTTTTTTGTCCTTTATGGCAAAAGACTGATGATAAAGGAGGAAAATAAAATTTTTGAATTCTCCAAAGAAACGTGGATTACATGTAAAAATGCAATATGCTATATCTGAGTTTGGATTAATAATCTCCTAGGCTTGCCTAAATGTTTTGAGGTCCAAGATGGACTGGTTGTGAGACTAATTTTTCCAAAGACTTTAGGAATTAGAGGCACAAGAAATAGGGATTATCTTATTGGAAATATATTTTGAAATGGATCAGAACTGTATTCTAAGTCTTCCTCAACCTGAGCATCTAGGCTTTTTCTTCGTTTATAAGATTTTATTTGTTTATTTGAGAGAGAGAGAAAGGACAAGTGGTGGAGAGGGGCAGAAGGAGAGGCAGACTCCTGGCTGAGCAGGGATCCTGACACAGGGCTTGATCCCAGGACTCTGGGATCCAAACCTGAGCTGAAGGCAGACGCTTAACCAGATGAGCCATCCAGGCGCCCTGGCATCTAGGCCTTTAATTTAATTTATTTACTTTTGCTAAGAAAGGACATAGGAGGAAAGGAAAGCTGGGACAAGCACTCTGGAGACTAGAGACCAACTCTGACATGGCCTCTGACACTATATATGACACCCTGGGCCTCACTCTTCCTCGGGAATACATGGGTTGATTATGATTTTCTTCTTTTATATCAAATAAGAGTAATAATATTACAAGGTCCCAGTATTCCTGAACAGCTTATCTAAATACTTAAGAATGGACCTGTTTAAGGCTCTGGAGGCAATCAGCAGGTAAAGAGAAGGAGGTAGTGGGGAGGAAAATAAGAGATTCTAGAAACATTTCAGCCACCAGCTGTAAGTAAGCAGCTAACACTGGGAGGTGAGAATATGGAAAGAGTCAAGGAAGGAATCTTTCCTTTCTGCAGCATGATGATAACCACACACCAAGAGGGGACAATCAGAAGAATGGGGTCCAAAGCTATTACAACTTCCTTTGGAAGCATGTATTTCTTCATCCATGTCTGTGGTCCCTGTAAGGTTTGTCACATGCTTTTACTAAAAGTGGGTCAGTCAAGTATCCAGTGTAGTTAATTTTCTTCCCATTGGAGAAGTTAATAACAGTTTAGGGGTATTAAGCAAGCTCAGGCTTTTGTATGCAATCATTTTTAGTTCAGTCCATTCCTAGGACAGATTTCTGACATATAAAAACTATCTTTCATTAATAGCTACTTATTTGATACCTTTGTGGTATAGTCAATCCTGTTAGCCATTTCTCTGCATGAGTCCACGCCCCCAAGTGAGGCTGAGGTGGGAGATATGAGACCCCCCCAGCCAACCTCAGGTCTGAGTGCCCCTTGTTGAGCCTAAATTCAGAGAGTGTTTTGTTATTCCCAGCTCTCTAAAGGTAAGCTAATTTTTTTTACCTAGACACCAAACCACGTGTTCTGTATTTTGTGATCGGGAATGTCAAGAAGATGTGTGCGATTTGACCTTTCCTGGAGACTACAGAATTCTAAGCTTCTTAGAAGATGAAACTCTGCTGAGAATCACAGGACAGTATGAGTGAAAGCACATTATGAACTGCAAAGTTTCAAATAATACAGGACATTACTATTCCTTATACTCCAAGGCCAAGTCTTCCAGGAACAATATGATTTAGTGTCATCTTTTTATGGAACTTATGGAGTAACTTGGGAGACTTTTCTAGGATTCTCCATGGCTTTATACAAATGCTCAATGGGGGAGACAAGGAGAGCTCGTTTAAGCTCAGTTCAGTTTTGTTCTTTTACTAGAAGGACAAAAACCAAAAAGTAACATTCTTTTCTATAAAATTCATTGGAATTTACAGAATCATAAAAAGGCCACATCGCTCTGTGTCTTGGACACGAAATTGGTTTGGGGAAAAGTATGAAATGTTTGGCTTTACTTGCTAAGTGCATAATGCCAAGTTAATGTTTCTTAGTATTTCCCCACATCTTCCTTCTCAAATTAACCCTAGGCCTAAATTTAAAAAGGAAAAGAAGTTTAAATTCCATTTTTCTCTTTTCCAAGGCAGAAAAGTGATTTTTTTTTTTAAACAACCCTAGGATTTTCACATTGCTGCACTAAACCACAAATTATATTAATGTGAGCTAAGCCCCTTTCAAAATGTGGATCTTCCTTTCAAAATGTGGATCTTGTGGACACCTATTTTGAACAAGTAAATGTCTTAAGCTTTTGTTCAAATCCTTAATCAAATAGCTTTACTGGACTGTCTTTAAGGACCAAGGACTCAACATTCTTTTTGATTCGAAGAGGCAAAGAAGCTAATGAAACTAATGGCACATTAACACAAGCTGGCCTGTTCAGTTACTAATTTTCATTTTATAAAATAATGATGATGGTGATGTGGATGACAAGAAGCCTATAAGGTTGCTGTCTCGGCTTTCTCAAACTAGAATTAAGAAAGCGTTGCTAGCCAGACTTCACAAAATGTGTTCTCTGGTTGCTGTGTTTGATGAATTCGTCTGTGACATGTAGACCGCCAACCCCACACAGTGCTGAAAGACCCCTCTTCTTGCCTGACCTTTGTACTGATTGCTAACTCAGCAATAGATGTGGATTTCTGTGTAGGTGTTCAGGTTTTAGATCTTCCCAGTGTCTCAAAAAACATAATAAAGAAAGTCAAATCAATTTTTTGAATAGTTTGAAATGCAGTCTTTTCTCCTGAGATAAGCATTGACGGATACGGCTGGATGCCTGCCACCTGTAGAGAAGGGGTAGGAGTGGAGGGGGAGGGGAGGGACAACCAGGGTCTGTTCTCTTTCACACGGGGCCAAAATCTTATAATACATGCCATGTAATCAGGCTAAGGACAAATAATCCCCATGAATAAATTTACAGTGAATTGACCTACATTTCACATTAGATAAAGCACACTTAAGTCATTAAATGAATTTCTCCCTCTGGTTCATTAGTTCTCAGCGTGCTCTGATCCTTTACCCATTTGTCATATAGCTCATGAAAGCGGAATATGGGAAAAAGAAAGTAAATCATTGCATGCATCCCTTTACCAGGTCAGGACATGTTCCCCATAGAGGAATTATTACGATGCTAGAAATTGACTGGTTCTCCTCTTGTTCTTGGCTAAAAGACAGAGACGCTACATTCGATGTATTGGCCTTATGGCATTCTGCCAAAAAATGTGCACATTAGCAACGATGTGCCCATGCTCACATTTACCCAGGAGCCTCTAGCACTAAGAGCTTAGATTCAGCATTATCAGAGCCCCGGAGAATGGATCTAGTGACAGTTACGGATTAAGGCGTTTGGCCTTTTTAAAAATTCTCACTTGCAACTCAAACACACTTCTTTCCCCCTCTGAAAATACTCACTGGGTAAAGATAACATAGAGGGGAACATTGTGAGGCAAACTTGGGTAGTACTTGCCGCACCCGTGGAAGTTTGGTGGTTTTTGTTTTGTTTTGTTTTGTTTTGTTTTGTTTTGTTTTTTTAAGTAGTATCCACAACCAGGGCAAAGCCCAATGTAGAGCTTGAACTCCGGACCCTGAGATGGAGACTTGAGCTGAGATCAAGATTTGGGAGCTTAACAGACTGAGGCAACCAGGTTCCCCAAGTAGATGTAGTTTTAAGTGTGTCATCCTTCTTGGTGTGGAACTCACAGAGATTTACCAAGCTGCTGGTCTGACTTTGGAAAGTCCGAGAAACCTACCAACATTTTAACATTAGCAGTTGAGTGCAGTCTTGCCTTAGTAGAGGAATGAACAATGAAAGAAAGGAGGTACACTAGGAAGACCAAAGCTGCAATATTTGCTCAGAATTTTGGTCAGTACTATAAGAGGAACGTAGGCAAATTGAAACACGTTCAGAAGTGAGTAATGTAAGCAGCATCACATTAAAAAATTCACCTGTTAAAATAACATAGCTAAGGGGTGCCTGGGTGGCTCAGTCGGTTAAACCTCTGCCTTCAGCTCAGGTCATGATCTCAGGGTCCTGGGATCGAGCCCCACGTCGGGCTCTTTGCTCAGTAGGGAGCCTGCTTCCCTCTCTCTCTCTGCCTGTCTCTCTGCCTACTTTCAATCTCTGTCAAGTAAATAAACTCTTAAAAAAGTAAAATAAAATAACATAGCTGAGCTGAGGGCTAGAGGTACAGAGATGAATATGAAACCCTCCCTTCCTTCAAAGAGGTCATAGCCAGGAACAGCTAAAAAAACCCTAAAAATTTGTAGTTAGGTAAAAAGAAGAGTGTATGTACTCAACTATTTGGAAAATCAGCATATAGAGGAATTAGTTCCATTCTGTGTTGCTAAGGGTAGAATTAAATCCTGTGGGTAGAAGCCACAGAGATTCCTTTCAGCTCAATATGAACACTTGGGGTTGAAATTTCCAACAGTGACCAGTATGTAAAGGTTTAATGAACAGCTGGAAGAAATTATGAAAGCCCAGTTCTTCGGTATTTAACAAGGCTTATAACATCTGTATCTTTGGGGTAAATACCCAGTAGTACCATTGCTAGGTTGTAAGGTAGTTCTATTTTTAACTTCTTGAGGCATCTCTGTACTGTTTTCCAGAGTGGCTGCACCAGCTTGCATTCCCACCAATGTAAGAGGGTTCCCCTTTCTCCACATCCTTGCCAACATCTGTTATTTCCCGTCTTGTTAATTTTAGCCATTCTAACTGGTGTAAGGTGGTATCTCTTTGAGGTTTTGATTTGTTTTTCCCTGAATGACAAGTGATGTGGAGCATTTTTTCATGTGTCTGCTAGCCATTTGTATGCCTTTTTTGGAGAAATGTCTGTTTGTATGTTCTGCCTATTTCTTGACTGGATTATTTATTTTTGGGGTGTTGAGTTTGAGAAGTTCTTTATAGATCTTGGATACCAGCCTTTTATCTGATAAGTCATTTGTAAATATCTTCTCCCATTCTGTAGGTTGCCTTTTAGTTTTGTTGACCGTTTTCTTTGCTGTGACGAAGCTTTTTATCTTGGTGAAATCATAGTAGCTCTTCCACTTTTGTTTCGCTTGCCTTTGGAGGAGTGTCTTGCAAGAGGTTGCTGTGGCTGAGGTCAGAGGTTGCTGCCTGTATTCTCTTCTAGGATTCTGATGAACTCCTGTCTCACACAGGTCTTTCATCCATTTTGAGTTTATCTCTGTGTCTGGTGTAAGAGAAGGTCCAGTTGCATTCTTCTGCATGTGGCTGTCCAGTTTTCCCAGCACCATTTATTGAAGACACTGTCTTTATTCCATTGGATCTTCTTTCCTGCTTTGTTGAAGATTAGTTGACCATAGAGTTGAGGGTCCATTTCTGGGCTCTCTATTCTGTTCCATTGATCTATGTGACTGTTTTTGTGCCAGTACCATACTGTCTTGATGATTACAGCTTTGTAATAGAGCTTGAAGTCCGGAATTGTGATGCCCCTGGCTTTGGTTTTCTTTTTCAACATTCTCCTGGATATTCAGGGTCTTTTGTGGTTCCATACAAATTATAGGATTATTTGTTCCAGCTCTGTGAAAAATGCTGATGGTATTTTGAAAGGGATTGCATTGAATGTGTAGATTGCTCTGGGTAGCATAGACATTTTACCAGTGTTTATTCTTTCCCATCTCTCTGTGCCTCCCTCAATTTCTTTCATAAGTGTTCTATAGTTTTTAGAGCACAGACCCTTTGCCCCTTCGGTTAGGCTTATTCCTAGGTATCTTATGGTTTTTGGTGCAGTTATAAATGAGATCAATTCCCTCATATCTGTTTCTTCAGTCACACTGTTAGTGGATAGAAATGCAACTGATTTCTGTGCATTGATTTTGTATCCTTCCATGGTGTTGAACTACTTATGAGCTCTAGAAATTTTGGGATGGAGTCTGTTGGGTTTTCCACACAAAGTATCATGTCATCTGCAAGAGTGAGAGTTTGACTTCTTCTTTGTCAATCTGAATGCCTTCTGTTTCTTTTTGTTGTATGATAACTGAGGCTAGGACTTCTAGCACTATGCTGAACAGTAGTGTATCACTTGGTTTTTCTGATCCTTCTGGAGATATTAGATGCATTATCCAATATTCCTGTTTCTTGCATCTATGAAATTGTAGTGCACTGTACACCACTCTACATCTACATGGTAGATCTTGAGCCCGTACAGTACATTTAGAGCTAACTTGCAGGGGTTTTTTTGGAAGCCACATAGCTATACATTGAAGGAAGCCCTATAGTTTATTTAGTGTCTCCTTTGGGAGGACTGTAGGCAGTCCAATGATTAATATCCTTGTGTGTACATCATTCTGCACATTTTTATTATGACTGTAATGAAAAATTTTGATTTTTTTCTTTAAAATTATCCCATACAATTTCTGATTATACAAGTGATACATGTTTCTAGGGAAATATTTAAACATTGCAGAAATACATCATGCAGAATGTGAAAGTACCCAAGAATTCCACCCTCCATAAATAATCATTTGATTATCACTTTGCCTAGATGATTTCTAATCTAGAGTTATTGAAATAGAAGGGACATGTGGCACCAAAAGCAGAGAGTAGATTCCAGAACATCTGTCTCTATGGTTTGGGGCTGCCATGGGAAAGAAGTTGCCAAAGAAAGTGCTGATGCATTCCTCTACAATATTAAGGGTTTTGTTCTGTTTTTAAGATTTATTTATTTGAAAGAGAGATAGAGCACACACGAGTGGGGGAAGGGGCGGTGAGAGAGGAAGGAAGAGAATCTCAAGCAGATTCCCTGCTGAACACAGAGCCCCAGGTAGGGCTCAGTCTCACTGCTCTGAGATCATGACGTGAGCTGAAATCAGGAGCTAGACGCTTAACCAACTGAGCCACCCAGGTGCCTCTCTGTTAAGGGTTTTTAACCTGGATTCCATGGATGGTTTTGAGATGCAGATTAATTCATCAACACATGTTTATTTTCCGAAGAAGGAGTCCATAGCTGTCATCAGATTCCGAAAGGGATCTATGACCCCGAAAAGTGAAGAGCACCCACCAACAGAGCCATTGGGTACATTTTATTTTGCTTCAGAGTGGTGGATCTTGGCAAAGGACTTGTCCAAGAGTTCCTAAAGTGTTACAGAGTTTGGACAAATTATTTAGACTCATCTATAAAATAGGGATAATACTAATAAATTATAGGGTGGTTGTGAAGATTAAATAAGTTAATATTCACAAGCACTTAAAAAGTTTTTGCCAAATAACAAGACTTGCATATATATTTATAAAATAACTCTAGTGTACATGCTCCCTGTCGGCCCTGACCCCAATAAGCAGGGGCTGGGGAGAGGGAGAAGCAGGCTCCCTAATGCGGGCTCCACCTCAGGACCCTGAGATCGTGACTTGAGCAGAAGGCAGACACCTAGCCGACTGAGCCACCCAGGTGCCCCTATCCTCCTAAATAATCTCTAATACAGAATCTTCCCCAGGGCAGCCTACTATCCCTATCCAGCAATCAAAATGTATCTGGGTCATTGGAGGATGCAGCTAGACAAACGGATGTTGAGATACTGCAATAAAACTCATGTCAATTTTGCAACTAGTGAGGCCAGTCTTTAACCATAAAAAATGCAAATTCTATGGGATAGATATATACATGCACACACACATAATACATGTATATGTCATATTTCGATAAGAAATTATTTAACTTTCAAGTGAGGGATTTTTTTTTTTCAAGAACAAGAGAAAGAAATACTGTGCCTCTAAACCAAAATAGCTGAAAAGTCACAGTTAGTATGCATAGCCAGCAAGAATTAGGACTGTTTTAGTCTTTCCTTACTGCTAACGCATTGCCCAAATATGTACACACACACACACACACACGCACAGACATACTTCTAACACACACACACCTATACATGTATTATTTCACATAGAATAATGCAATTGAACTATGTTATCTAAAAGGCACTTTAAATATTTCAGACACCTGAGGACTGCTGGAAAGCTCCTCACACTTTAATCCCAGGTTCTTGGTTTTTCTCCTTCCATCTCACAATGAAGCGAAGTAAGGTCCCTGCCTTGCACCGTATTCTAGGCAGGGGAATGAATTCAGCTCCGTCTCACAAGTACTTACAGATTACCTCGTCTGTGCCAAGAGCCTTGCACAAAGCAAAGAGAAATCAGATGGCGTCTATGCATCTTAGTTCGTCTCTAAAATAAGGCATTTGAATGAGCTGGTTAATCCATCCTTTTCCAGCTCAGAGTTCTGTGATTCTTGGGATGTTGAAGTAAAACCGAGCAATAATTTGCAACCAGAAATTCTTCAGAGATGCTTATCCGTAGTCTTCCTGATGATGGAATGGCTAGGCAAACTCCATCCCCTCGGAGATGCTCCCTCCCACATCTGAATCATTAACAATGTATTCCTAATACTAACAGGGGTATCATTAACTATGATGTGTTACTTATACAATGCTCCATAAGACATGAACTCCGCTCCGGACAGCAGGTCAGAGAGCACGGCTAATCTCATCTCCATGTTCACAGGTACAGCAGCCGAGACTGAGAAAAGTGAAGGGGAGTAGAACAGGAACTGGAACCCCGTGGGACATCAGTGGAGGGTTCTATTTGCTCTCACCACCACGGTGCTTCTGAAATGCTGTTGGGCATCATCCCTGCCTGGTGTCTGAGGCTTTCCTCCCTCCTTCATGGGCAGGTTCAGTCCTTCGTATTTCCTTTATTGTACCCACCATAGCCCGTCCATATCCAGCGGACACCTGCTCCACTCTGCGTGTGTCCCTCGTGTGACTGGCTGGCCTGCGAGCCTGCTCTTGGACGGATCAGGGCTAAGAGAAAGCAGTTAAAAACCTCTCCCACTCGTCTGTTCCCTGGGGCCCCAGCCCCTTGCACGGGTAGCTCTGTTCCCCAGGCCGGAAGCGGGAGCCCTGACTTCTTTGTCCATCTTATCCCAGCATCGGCAGGCCCTGAATTGTTCATTTGAAACTCCCTGAAGGAAACTTGTTATCAGCTGAACGTGCTCTCTTTAAGGTTTTGGTCTCAACAAAGATGAATGGGGCATTTTAAGTGCTTCTGTGTGTGGCTCTGAGAGGCACACTGCGGGGGCTCCCAGGGCTGTGGGGCTGGCCTGTCACCTTGGATGTCTAGGACGAGCTCCCTCCTGACTGAGCTGAAGCCAGTCCCCTCGGGACATTTCCAACAGCAATAATACTACAGTGTGCTGTCTGATGTATTCTATTATGGCAGTGGGCATATTCTCCAAAGCACAGCCACCCTCACACCAACAGGCTGGGGCAGGCATGGCTGAGACCCTTCTTTATGGCTCTGAGAAGCAAGGGTCAGGGACCAGAGCTCAGCTAGTAGAGCTATTAAGTTGCAAAGTTGAGACAGGAATCCAGATCCCCAACACCAGGCCCCGTGATCTCTGCGTTCTGTCAGCCTTAGACCACCCTGTAGAGGAGGCCGGGTTGACCCCCGAGACTCTCTCTTCTCTTTTGGTGGCCCCGTATACTTCAACGATCAGTCAGGAAACCCCTACCTCATCCTCAAGCTAAAACCCGTCTTCCGTCGCAGACAGGCCCAAGTTCTAAAATTTCCCTCTTCTCCATCCCTCCCTGTCTTTCAAAACAGCTCAAAGGAGAAAATAATGGGATTAAATGCATTTGCAGACAGATGTGAATTAATAAATAATTATTTAATGTACTTGTCAGGGATACTTTGGAATCCCCACACATAACATCTCAAAGGGTGGGATTTCAAGAGCTTTTTCTGGGCACACAAAGTACATTGGAAGGTGTCTGCTTATGTCTTAAACTCCATTCTAGATGCCCCACCGCATGGATGCCTGGTTGGGCCTGGAAAGAAGAGGTTCTTCAGCCCAGGACATCCTTTAAGTTCTGAGCTCATGACCAATGACAGCACTGAAAGCAGGCAGATAGGATGCAAAAGATCTGTACCTAATGCAAGGGCAGACAGTGAATTAACCGGCGAGTCACACCTGCTGACAGCAGCGGCAGGTGCATGGCACTGGGTCCCACTGCGGGGCTGAGGTTCTGCCCATGGCTGAGTCATCCCAGAACTTCTCAACCACATTCCCAGCACCCAGTGCCAAGCAAGATGGGAGGGTTCCACTCCTGTCCTCTGCTGCCCTCACTCCCTGGCCCTGCCTGTTCTGGAAACCCCGTAACAATTCTGCAGCAAGGGGGCACCAGAGAATCTGCTCTGAGACACAGTGGCTGGGGCCAGGCTTCTAAATTCTCAGCAGGAATCTTGGATCTCATTGGTTTACCTATTCCCCCAAGCGTGGAACGAAGAGACCCCAGACCCCTTTTCCTCCCCACCAACCACTGCTACGTGTCTTTCCAGACCATCTCTGAGCCTCCTGCTTCTTTTCCTTATGTGACGGAAAGTGTACATTTCAGGAATAGACTCATCTTCTTTCCTATCTGCTCTAGACTTTCAGCTTCACCTAGCAGGGTTCTCCCGATGCCCAGATCCTCCATTCTATGCCAGGAGACCTTCCACCCACATGCCCTCAGAAGCCTCACTGTCAGTAGGAATGCACTTGGTACCCTTAGCTGGGCAGTACTGACCACAACTCCTGCTTGGCCTTGGGTTAGCTCATTTAATCCTCTTATCAAACTAATAACCCAGGTGCTAGTATTACCACTTTCACAAGCGAGGAAATGTGCACAGGCACCATAAGTAATTTGCCCCAAATCACAGAGTTGGAAAATGGAGCAAATGGGGTGTCCTTGTGAGTACAGACAATGCTCTCCTGCATAGCCTGATGTTTTTATTTTTGTAAGATGTTGAATAAATTCTTTGACATGGTTTAGATGATGGGTGGGACAGAAAGCACATTAAACATTTTAATAATTCTTTCCAAATTGCCCGCAAAAATGATTGTACAAATTATACCCCCATCAGTGATGGATGAGAGCACCTGTTGACCGATGTCCTTGCCAACTGTGGGTATTTTCAATCCAGTATCTCTGTCAGTTTGATAAGCAAATGATCTTGTTTTAACTTCTAGCCTTCCGTTAATAGTGAATTTGAGCACAATTTCATGTTTATCGCCCATAGTTTTCCAGGCAGATATAAACATCGGTAGTACAAAACAGAACCGATTTCTCAGGCAAAATCCGCATTTCCTTTATTGCTTGTTAGTTGATGGCATAATCATCCACCAGTCGCTCAGAATAGCAACCCGGAACAGACTTGGGCTCTTCCCCTTCCCTCTGCGGCTGGTCAAGCAAGTTGCAAGGACTGCACCTTATAAATGACTCTGGGATGGACTCCGCCTTGTAGTCCCTAGATTCCCCCTTGCCTTACCCCCCACCCACTAGAGTTGCTCAGCACCATTCCCCGGAACAGCCCCTGGGCACCGCTGCAGAGGGAATTGCCGCAGGGGCTTTGTCCCATGTCTTCTGGGTACCCTTAAAGGTGGGTGCTGTCATCCCAATTGTACCTGAGTCCCCCAACCCCCACCCCACCGTGAGAGAGGAATAGATTTCCCCAGCCCCTTCTCCATTGTCCCCAAGGCTCCTTCTCCTGGCCTTCTCTTTCTTAAACTCCTAAGGTCTTCCCTCATCCCCCCACCTTCTGTGGAAGACTGCCTCACTGCAGGCTCACCTCACACCGCTGGGATGGGAGGAAGCCCCCGGAGAGGTCAGAGCGCCCAGGGCCAGGCCACACTGACTGCGAGGTCCTGGTCTCTCTGGACCTCTGACCTTGACTAGCCTCCTCTCTTTTTTCTTTCTCTGTACCTGTTTGCTTCTCCCTTTCTTTGAACTCCCCTCCCCTCTTCCGCTCATACAGCTTTTCTTCCTCCATGTTTTCCCATTTGTGTCTCTGTCCCTCTTCCCTGGTGCGCATCTGAGGGCCTTCTTGCTTCGTCCCAAAGAAAAGAGGATCCTGGGCTCCCAGGGAGGAGGCAGGAGAGGAGGGCAGCACCTGGTCCTCCGCTGCAAGCAGACAACAACCACTGCCCTCCCTGGTCTGTCTTTTGGGAGAAGCAAGCAAAGCTCCTTCAGAGCTGGGCCCGCCAGTCCTAAGTCTAGCCATCATTTCTCACCCTCAGGAGTCCTCCTCCTCACCCCGGAATGCCATCACCTGTGTCTCTGTTCTCAGCGTTTCCCATTTCCCCAAGGCAGCTCTGGCCCCTCTCCTGAAACCAGCCGAAAGGACCTTTACCCCAGAGCATCCCTCCTTTGGTAACCCTCAGCCACCACCCCATTTCTCCACCCACACCCATCCATTCTCACATTCTCAAGAATATTAGGACTGCCCCAGCCCTCTGCACCATTCCCACCTAGATGTCACACAGAGTGGCAGTGTTTTCAGGAAATCAGTGACACCCTGAAATGAAGACACCCTGAAAGCTGGCTTCACTAGGCAAGAAATGCCAGCCATTTGGCACAGACATCTTTATAAAGCCAAGTACCTGGAATCTTCCTCGGAGGGAAGCTGATGTTCTTTGTGGTGCTACCTTTTACAATTTTTTTTTCTAAAAACATCTCTAAGCATATCTGAGGTAAATAGGGGTCAAGGCGCTTGCTAAGAAGTGAGGCAGGTAGGTTGGAACAAAAGAGAATTCTCTCAGCCTGGACCTGGGGCATAGTCCGCAGGGGCAAGGGGCTATTTCTGAGGAAGCCAAGGAATCAAATGGAATCCAGTGACCCACAATCTGTGGCTCAGAATCCTCGGTGACTCTCAGAGTTCCAGTCCTGCATTAACTAGTAAGCACGTCTGTGGCTATATGGGCGGGAGTAGGGAAACCCCAAGTCCTCACAGCAGTGGTGGGGAGAGGGGAGAGCGTGCCTGTGCTCAAGTTTACTCCCCACCTTCCCTGGCCCCTCTGAGCCCCCCCCCACCCCCTCTCCCCTGCAGAGAGGACAGTTGACTGGTCAGAGCGTCAGGGCACCCACAGCAGGGAAGGAACAGCACCTCTTCCTGCCCAACAGCCATCCTGTTGGCCTCCTTGTTCCCTCCTCTGGTGCATCAGTCTGTTTCCATCAGGTTTCCTTTCTGTTAGAAACACTGGTACTCTCCATTTTGTGGAATTTAATTGAGGTTTAGATCTTTAAAAACAAAGTCAACATCTGTTTTTTCTTCTCCTGAAGGCTGCTCACGGAGTAAGCCTCTGCAGCCGGCTCTCATCTGCGGTACAATTTTAAGGTCTCCCCCCCCAGACCCTCCCATTGTTTTCTTTGCAAACACCAGAATCACCCGGGGTATCTGGTGAACACGCATGTATCTGGGCTGCTCCCCACACCTACTGAATCAAAATCTTGGAGAGGGGAGTGGGTATCTATATTTTTTAACAAGGTACCCAGGGGGTTCTCTTATATGACAAGCTCAAAACAGTGACCTATAAGAGGGGAGAATGTGGGCTCTGGGTGGGAGGCCAGGGCCATGAGCCTGACTTCGCTGAGTGACTTTGGGAGAGTTCCTTAACCATTCTGGGCTCTAGCTTTCTCCTCTTATATTGGGGCTGATAAAACCTCCGTGGGGGGTTGTTGTAAGGAATGAACAAAGAAATGTGTGCAAATCTTTCCTAAAATACTGCCTTCATGCAACAAATCCCTTATCAAGTGATTCTCCAGCCCCCAGCTGGTGGAGTGGGAGCTCCTAGGGTCCTGCCAGCTATGGTCAGGGGCTTTCATTTCCTGGGTCTTTGGGATTGAGGCTGAGCTGGGCTAGAAACAGGAGGTGGAGAAATCCTGCTTTATCCATATCTCTGTCTTCAAAACTTTGTATTTTTTCCTCCCCCACACAGGCAGTCCCCCGGGAGGGTCTTTCTCTGCTCCTCTCCAGCATTCTGACCCACCTCAGAGGGCACAAGATGGGGACCGAACACAAGAAAGCTCGCTCAGTCGTCCTGGCCAGCTCAGGCCAAAGCATGTCTCCCCTGGAATTTGAATACTTCCTGAAATTGCAACGCCATCTCTAAAGCTCCTGGGCTCCTGCTTCCTCCTGGTGGAGAAATTGCTTATGCTTCGTCCCACAGTAAACTTCCTGCACCTGTGGTTGACCATATGGTGACCTTGTGCCCGTGGCAGGCCGAGAAGGTCACATGCAGCCTTCCCAGAACTCCACGGAACAGGTAATGAAATGCCACTCCGTCTGTTTTTCAGCCAAGAGAACTAAGGTTCAGGGAAGTCCTGTCCCTTGCTTACGTCCACACAGCTGAAAGGTGGTAGGGAAGGATTTGAACCCAGATGTCTGATTGTGGAGTCTGCTTTTACCTACGAGAGTCTGCCTGGCAGGCACCTGCCTGTGTCCCCTTGCGGCATGTGGCCAACGAGCAACCCTGCAGGATGATCCCTGCCTTTACTCTCCATCCTTTCCCATCAACCCTTGCAGGCACTTCGGCCTTGTCAGTTACACACAGTGCCATGGTTTGACCAGCCTCTGAGTGCGCCTACAGCTCTGGCTAGCTGTGTGAGCTTGGGCAGGCTAGTTAGCCTCTCTGGGCCTCAGTTTTCTCCTATAAAATCAGATTCAGAATGCGGGCTGCCCATGGGGCTACTGTGAGGATTAAGTACAGGGCTTAGCTCAGTGCCAGCTCTAGTCGTAAGTAATACCACTTACCTAGGACACCTGTAGTCATTTGTGACTAGCCCACATCTTCATCTTTTAAGGCAGAGGTTGATAAGCCATAGTCAGTGGTGCAATTTGGACCCCTCACGTTTTTGTATGGCCTGTGAGATATGAGCAGTTTTCACATTTTTTAAAAAAGATTTTATTTATTTATTTGACAGAGGGAGATCACAAGTAGGCAGAGAGGTAGGCAGAGATAGAGGGGGGAAGCAGGCTCCCTGCTGAGCAGAGAGCCCGATGTGGGGCTCCATCCCAGGACCCTGGAATCATGACCTGAGCCGAAGGCAGAGGCCTAACCCACTGAGCCACCCAGGTGCCCCAGTTTTCACATTTTTAAATGGCTGAAAACCAATCAAAAGAATAATAATGTTTCATGACGTGTGACAAAGTTATGTAATTTAAATTTTGGTGTTGGGTGCCGGGGTGGCTCAGTCAGCTAAGCGGCTAACTCTTGGTTTTCTCTCAGGTCATGATCTCAGGGTCCCAGGACTGAGCCCCATATCAGGCTCCATGCTCAGTGGGGGGTCTGCTTGAGATTCTCCCTCTCCCTCGTCTTCTGCCCCTCCCCCTGCTCTCTATCTCTCTCTCTCTCAAATAAAAATATAAATCTTTCTAAAAAAACAAAAAACCAACAACACAAATTTCAGTGTCCAAAAATAAAGTCTTATCGAAATACTCTGTGCTCATTCATTTACACATTGCCAGTGGTTTCTTTCACTCTACAGTGCTGCGAGGTATAGTTGTAATAGAGACTATATGGCCAACAAAGCCAAAAATATTTACTATCTGATTTTTTACAGAAAATGTTTGCCAATCCCGGCTCAAGGGCATAAAGGGCTTATCCTAAAAGCTTCTGCATAGGCCTGGCCTGGGCTGTCAGTAAGGAGGGACCCTCTGAACTTGAGCCCCTGGCAGTAAATGAAGACCAGCAAGGCTTCCCTGGAGCTGCAGACAACAACGGAAGGACTGGGTTGTGGAGTATTGCTACAGTGTAGGTTTTGGACACAGTAAGGCAGTGGACAAAGGGAATAGGGACACAAAATTATTTTTAAAAGGCATATAGTCACAATTTCACTAACATTGGATTGTAGATCATTTCAGTCTTTGCTTGTCAATCTTACATATTATCAATTTATTTGATCAAGAGTGAGTTTTAACACCTTCTGAAATGTTCTGTGGTTATTTGTACTTGATTGATTTCTTTTCTTTTTTCTTTTTAACTTTTGCTGTATAAATCTATTCTGCTATGTCATTATATAAGCAGTGAATAATCTTTCCAGTGGGATGTTTACCCTTTGGTTATTTTTGTTTTATCTACTTTGTAGTTCAAAAGTTTTAATTTTTATGTATTAAACTTTGTCAATCATGCAAAAAAAAAAAAAAAAAAAAAAAGGTAAAGTTGTTAACTGGGACTCAGAGAGAACCACCATCCTCTCCCAGCAAACACACTTCATCATCTGGTTCCAGAACTTCCCAACCTGCCTTGCATCTAATGGGACAATGTTATTAAATCCTGAGCAATGACTTATAAGCAAAAGAGCAGGACCTGCTTCCAGGAAGTTTTTTTTTTTCCTTGAAAATACCTAGCAGGTGTTCTTCACCCCACCTCGGTGCTCTACTTTCCCTGTGCCTGGGAGACAGCTGGAGTTCTAGCATCCTTTATGGACCATGAAGATAGGACCACTTCCCAAGGATGGTAGAACAGTGATCTGGAAGTAGGCTGGAACTCCAGCACTTTGAGGAATGGAGTCACCACTGCAGGCCTGAACTGCTTACCTTCAGACATGAGCATAAGGAAGAAAAAACAAACAAACAAAAACCCCTCTGTCTGTTGATGTCATTGTTATTTTGGAATTTTATTCGAAGTCAAACTTAATCCAAACCAATGAACTTCTCATGTTCTCTTTCAGTGATCTCTTCTTATGTTCTTCCCTTTCCAGTTGTTCTTGACCATCACCTTAATAGATTTTCCCTGTATCCAAGTATGAAGGAAGCTGTGTGCTGAGGGGACAGCCATTGCACAGGCTTGCAATTTCTGTACTCGTGTCCCTCCATCTGGCAAAGAATGGGGGCAGTACCTTGCTCCAGTTCAGCCCTGAGCTGGGCATATAGAATGAGGTTTTAACTTATGGTGATTTTTAAAAAAATTTCCTAAACTGGCTGTTTTTGCATTATTATCATCATATATCCTGTGATAGTTACCCAAATACTAAAAGGCAAGCATTGCCTTTATAAAACTGAGAACTGGTCAATTTCCCCACTACTTGAAAACTTTTGTTAACCAACATCTTACATTGCCTGGAAAGCAAATATCAATGTCCTTAGTCCAGCCACAAACTCCTTTGCAATGTGGCTGAAGCCAACCTCTTCATTTCATCTCTCACCTCTATCAGAAAAAAAAAAAAAAAAAAAAAGTGTAGCCATGGCAACATGCCTCCCAAGGTCAGCCTTCCAGCGGCATCTTGTCTGCATGGGGTATTGGAGAGGCTGGCCACTAGGGTAGCCATTCTCAAAGTTAAACACCAGAATGAGGGTGGGAGGAGGGCTTCAAGGTTTCATTACCAGCTTCCTTACGCAAGGGCGGGTGGTAGGAGATGCTGACCTGGATTGGGGCCTTGGGTGTTTACTCAGGCAGCTTGGATCAGGCCCATGGAGCCAGGAGGAGAGTAGGGGTGGAGATGGGAGAGGGAGCACTGGAAAATCTGGTCCAGATCTCCCTTGATCTCCTAACACTGCAAATTCAGGGACTGAATAGGATTATCTTTTGTGTTGGGCTCAAATTCTTTGCTTTTCTAACCCAGGAACACAGGAATTAAAACAATTTAGGTATCATAGCCTGCCTCTCCATCTAAACTCACTTCCAAACTCAGGGGTCAAATGAATCAGATTTATACTTTATATTTTAGGAGGAAAAAAACACATAGAGAAAGGAGTGTGTGGGCGGCTCAGTCATTAAGCCTCTGCCTTCTGCTCAGGTCATGATCCCAGGGTCCTGCTCAGAGGGAGGCCTGCTTCTCCTTCTCCCCCTCCCCCTGCTTGTGTTCTCTCTCTCACTGTCTCTCTCTCTCTGTCAAATAAATAAAGTCGTTAAAAAAAATTGAGATGTAAGATAATAAAGTATTTTTTTAATCTAATACCTCATGAGTCAGTGTTTTATAAAGATAAAATTACTAGGCTTATCAAACTAGATTTACTACTTCAGAGTCACACTTATTGCAATATTACATCTTTTAGGCTGCTTATATGTTCTGTTCTATAAAGTCAGAATGACGACGACATGATTTATAATCATTATGGTTTTCATGGCCACATTTTGGCTACTCTAGAATCACGTTCAATTTCCTCAAACTGATGTTCAAGATCCTCGATCCTATGACTCGTATTTTCTGCTGCACCTAAGCAGTCTCACCGCCCACCCACCACACGTGGCTGTGCCTTCTTCCCTTTGCTTTCATGGCTCTCTGCGCTCTCTCTTGTTCCTCTGCCTTGCCTCCCAAATACCATCCTTTCTTTAGAAGAGAAACTTCCCTGAACTGGAACCCTCGGAGTGTGGACCACAGACTTTCACACTATAGAATCTATCCCCTCTATTTGTTTTCTTTTCTTTCTTTTCCCCCCATCAATTTGTTTTCTGCCATTGCAGGCACATAAGCCACATTTTTAAACAAAACTGTAAGGGATCTCAAAATGAGGTCGGTTTTTTTCCCTCTTTCTTTTCTTTTCTTTTCTAATTCTTTTTTCCTTAATTCTTTATTCCGCGTCAGGCCAGGAGCAGGCTTTCAATAAATATCTCTGGATCACTGCTAAATTTGCCACTTGTTCAAAGGCAGACATTTGACTTAGAAGCACACCAGGAGCAAATGGGAACCAGAGATAATAAAATGCTGTGAAATGCAATTTCCTGTTTTATGTAACTCCAGACTCAACTATTTCTACCATATCTCCTAGGAAATATAGAATGACTCAAAATTGAAAAAATGTAAGGAAGCCACAGTGAATGTCTGCTAAAGAAACAAAACCAAAGCATCAGTTTTCCTGGCTGTAGGCCCCCACAGATGACAAGTCTCCAAGTAAGGCCGGCCTTTTCAACATGCAGGGCGCCCATGGGCCCAGAGTCTTCCCGTACCTGTGTAGGTGTGGTTTCTCATCCTGTCTGTTCCTCTGGTTTCTGTTAATGTTTAAACCCTCTGCAGGTGACTGGCTGCCTGACTGCTGTCCTAGTCGCCCCGGCAAAAGGCCAGGGACCAGATGGCAGGTCCTACATCAGAAGGGGTGCAGCGCGGCTTGTGGGAGGGCCTCCAGCTCCAGTCCTGCCCTTCCTTGAGCCCCTGGCCTGGCAGAGCTGCGGCAGTGGTGATGTGGGGGAGGACAGGATCCAGACTCCTCTGCCAGTTACCTCTGGTGGGAGTTCGCCTCTAAGAGACCCCAGCAGAACCAAAGGGCCCTGAAAGCAAAGGTCTCCTGCCAGTTGGCAGGGCGGAGGGGGAAGGCTCTGGTGGCAGCAGCAGCTGCAGGAATGTGGGCTCCCTGGCCAGCAGCCCCATCAGTGGTCCAACTGTCTGGCAGCCAGGCACGTGGGGTCCAGCATCCTGATGTCCCGGGCCGTCCCCTTTTTCCCATGCTCCCCCCCACCACCCATAACTTCGCCATCAGATCACTGCACGAAATTCCTCTCTCCACAAAATATTGTGTGCTGATTCCTCGCCTGGATCCTCCTGAAATGGGGGGGCGGGGGGGGTTTAAGGTAAACTGTCCAAAACCTCTGGAAGCTGTGGGCAGGACAAAGAGCCCAGGTATGGAATCAGACGGGGCCGCAGAGGGAGGAAATGCAGGGTGGAAGAAGTGTCAAACCAGGAGGACAGCCACCAGCAGGAAGCTTCCTCTCCTGTTTACAGACCAGCAGGTGAGGGCCTGAGGGCCAACGAGGGGCCCGACTTGGTTTCAGGTCAGGCCCAGTGCCCCCTCAGGGCCTCCCTCAGAGAAGAGTTTCAGAAGGAGAAGGGAAGGAAGGAGGGGACCCAGAGGCAGCGAGCGGAAGAGAGAGGCCTGCTAAGCGCAGAAAGTGGTGGCCAGATTACCAAAGACACACTTACCATTTCACCGCATGGCTTACGGCTGGCCTTATAGCAGGGAGTCATAGGAAAATCAAATTTCATGGTGAAGCTTAAGAACACATACGGGATTTGAGGGGGATTTGATACTGCTCTCTAACTAGATAATATCTTCAGGTTAAGATGAACGAGATAAGTTTAAAAAATTCCAAGTTTGTTTGTAGGTTTGGTGTTAACTGAATAGAAGTTCCTCTCTTTCTAAGCATTTCTCAGTCACGAGGCTGGGCTTGCTTCTCACCACTAGCATGCTGGGAAGGTGGGATGCCTCTTCCAAGGATAAGTTACAAAAGGCTGTGCCTTCCATCTTGCTCATGCCCACTCTGTATGGTTTGTCTCATGTGCTGGCTTTGATGATATTAGCCACCACGTGCGAGCTGCCCTATGGAGAGGTCTGCATCGCAGGACGTCCACTAAAGGTGGTCACTGGCCATCAGCCCATGGGAAACTGAATCTTGCCAACAGCCTTATTATGGGTGAGCTTGAGGGCAGCCCTTCCCAGCTGAGTCTTGAGATGGCTGCAGATCTGGCTGACACCTTGATTATAGAGGACACCCAGCTAAGGCACACTCAGATTCCTGATGTATACAAACTGAAATAATTGATGTTGTAAGCCTCCGAGTTCGGGGGTAATTTGTTACACAGCATTGATTGCTAACAGAGACGTGCCACTTTGAGTCCAGCCAAAGGTGAGGGCTTCTTTCCCCTTCTGCTCTGCCTGTAGACCCAGAGCATGGGCTCCATTCAGCAAAGATAAATAGAGATAAAAGACCAGTCACCCACCCAGAGACTCCCCGCAAGAAGAAGCATGATCCTTTGAAAAGAGAGGAGCAGAGGAGATCAATAAACTAAGAGGGAGTAGTAGGGGAGGGAGGAGGAAGTAGGGGAATGGTTCTAAGAGAAAAGATTCTTGAGAGCAGAGAGCTACACTCACACCTGTTAAAGTGAGTGTTCATCAGGCCTGAATCTCAGCCACAAACTCAAGTGTAAGAGAAATACTATAATCCTTTGCTTTTCTTAAATAAACTTATTTCTACCTCAAAGCCTACTTCCTTCTGGGCAGTCATTCCTAGGGCTGTGCCACTTATCCAGGGTAGGACAAAGGTTCTGGGTCATTCTTGGGGTGAGGTTCCTCCCCCACCTCCCCTCTGCCAGGAATCAGCTAGCAGGCATCTGTTGTCCTGGTCTATATTATGCCTTCATGTCTGCCTGCTCTGCCAGTCCCTTCCCTGCTTAGAGCCGGAGAGTCTTTGGCAAGCCTGGGGCCCAGGCCCAGGAGTCAGCCTCCCTGGGCACCATGCCATGCTTCCCTCTGAGCTCCTGCCATGCTCTTGGCTCTTCCAAAGTGCAGGACACTGGTCTTCTCTCTTACTGGGAATCCCAGGCCCCTCTTTCCCCAGTTTCCTGTGGGTCGAAGGCAGGTCATTCTCTCTTTCTCACTCCTTCCTTCAAATCCCCCTATTTCTTCTCAATAAACACATGATTTTGGAAATAAAAGCCAGGAAGAGGTGCCTAGAGAGTACTACCACTTCCTGCCCTGCCCCACATCTCTACTGAAGTAAGGAGCAGAGTCCTCTACCTGCTCATGGCGGAAGGGGAACTATAGGACGAAAAATATAGTTTTCCCCAAAAGTTCTCCTGTCAGGGTTGAAAATATGGAGAAGCTAGATCACTTCTGGAGACTTCCTGCCAATTTGCCCATAGGTGAATCCAACTGTGAAGAATCAGGTAAACAAAAATTGAGGAACAGTCTACAAAATGACTGCCTGTGCCTTTCATAAAATGTCACTGTTAGGAGAGAAAAAGACCAAGAACTGCTCCAGAATACAGCAGACTCAGAAAGACTCGACACCTAAGTGGGACAGAGATCTTGAACTTGAACCGACCAGGATCAGGAAAAAAATGCTACGGAGGACATTGTTGAGACACTTGTTAACATTTGAGTATCTTCTATATGTTAAATAACACTATTATATTGATACTACATTTCCTTTATTTGTTCATCATATGATGCTTCTGTAAGAAAATATCCTTGTTAAAATACTCCCTGAAGTATTCTAAAGGAAAGATGCAAGATATCTTCAACTGACTCTCGAGGAGTTCAGCAAAAAGGTTCTGTATGTGTAGAAAGCAAAACGAGATCAAATGTTAGCAATTGGTGACTTCTGGCTGAAGGTATATGGGGAAGTGAGATCACTCATAGAGGGGGAGGCAGATCCACGAGCAAGGTGTCAGAACTAGTAGGAGGACCAAACTGGACAAAAGCTACAGTGGCAGCCACTTTGTGGTGCTGAGATGAGAGTCAGAGGAGGTGACAGGGTGCACCTTGGATGCTTCCAGGAAAGAAAAGAATACAGAAGTGGTGTGGAGAGAGGGGTGAGGAGGTGGCAGGAGTTAGATTGAATTAAGGAAAAGTTACAGAGGTAGAATACATCTCAGGACTCTGGAAAAATCACAGGATTCTGCTGAGGGGTGTGTGAGTTCATTGACTTAGTATGTGTCTGGAGTTGGCTTTGGATGGTATGTTTGGGAGGATAAAGAGCAAAATAGTGTCCCAAGTTCTTGACCAATTGACAAGTAGTGGGTGAAGCAATTTCTGTGTATTGAATAAGATTTGAACAAGCAGAGCAAAGGACAAGGGCGGCTTAGAGTGGAAACTGGTTGTGGTCTGGACAGTGTTGGCAGGAGGCCTGTCGAGGTAGCTCAGCTGCATCCCCTCCAGAGGCATCCTCGCCATCAAGATGGAAGATGATAAAAGACATTCTAGCTGCTCTTGGACTTGGGATCACATATTGAAAGCCAATCAGAGGAGGCTGTAATCAGACAAAGCATGGGACATGTACCAAGGCAGGAGGGACCAGGAAGATCCAGGCCAAAGTCACAGGCTTCTCTCACCTTGGATGTGGGCAGGATAAGCAGATGACAGTCCATGGCTGCCTTCTGACAAAAGCCTCTGTGGTTCTGGGGGAGTCACAGGTGTGTAGGGCACTGGTGGGGACAGAGTCTGGGGTCCATGGGCACCACTAGATTCAAACCCTGAAAGAGAGCTGCAGGCTCTCACCCCAGCCCAGCATGCCTGGTCCCCAAGTCTGGTAACTGCCTTAGGCAGACGGAGAGCACTACTGCACGATCTTCATAACGTGAGTCAGGCATGCTGGTGCACTTGACTCCAGAAGGCGAAGACAGGCAGCTTCAGCTCTCCACTAACCATCTCCCCAGTAGGGAGGAGTCAGAGAATCTGGTGGTCTAAACAGCTTAAAATTCAGAGCTTCTCCAGAACCCAAAGAGTGGAGGAAATGTTGAAAACAGTAGCAATAGGGTAGCTCTAAGGTGCCATTAGGTGAGTAATTGACTCAACAAATTTAAATTCCTGTGCCAAAGGCTACAGTAGATGGTTGAGGGACAGAGGAGTAAAGGGGAGAATGAGAGCAAGAATCAGTATGAAAGCACCCCGCGCAACCCTCCCCCCAGCACCTATCGCCCTAGTCCCCATGTCCTGGCCACACCTTCGAAGACACCTCTCTTGCTAAGCACTATTGATTTACCTGTGGCACATGCCTTTTCTTCCTCACCAGGACACTGACCCTGACAGTGGTAAGGCTTACTGGGAGCACACATGACCCCAGCCCCCGATGTAGTTAGAGGAAAATATTACCCCAAAACCTCCTACCTGGGACGCTGCAGGCAAATGAACGTATACACTCAGTCTCAGTGAGCACTGGCTTTTCTCAGTAGAACAGGAAAGCCAAAACCTGGCCCCACACCCGTGACGGATGACTTTACTCTCAGTGTCCAGGCACGGCCCACTTGCCACACGCATGGTGTGTGTGTGTGTGTGTGTGTGTGTGTGTGTGTGTGTGTAGAATGGAATAAATTACATCAAGTGAAGTCTCTGTGTTAGCCACTGTCTGTTCATAAGCCTCACTTGTAATACTATGAAGTAGGTGTTTACAGATGAGGAAACAGGCTTCATACTTGCTGGGAGAATGGAATTGGGCTCCCGGCCCAGACCCAGATGATATGAAACTTGAGCTGTCCCAGTTACTCCATATTCTGAAGTATATAAACTGGGTGTGGACTAGATAAGCTGCATAATAGAATTAGAGGTTTCATGAAGAGATCTCCCCTGTAGGCACTGAAATATAACCTGGAATATACCTCTAGTATGTATGTTCATAGGAAGTTATGAATTGTCCCTTAAAATCCTAAACTTTAACCTCATTCTAATGACAGTACTAACCTGGATGAAGGACTCTTATTTCAAGGATCCAGGACTTTAATTAGCCTTAAAAGTAATCACCCTCAGGCACTTTCGGAATGTACCATAAATTTTTCCATTTCACACACCAGTAGTCATTTTGTCTTTAAAGTTATTTGTTTTTAATGGGTACGAAGACATTTTTCATTTTTTGAAATAGGAGTCCTTAAAGAAAATTTGGGCCAGATGCGTTTTTTTTCTCTCAGAGTTTCTCAGCCAGCTATCAAACAGCTCTTATGAGATACGGGAGAGTGGACACTCTAGAGCCTGATGGAATTAGGTTTGAATCCCAATCTGCCACTTCCTGCTGTGTGTCCTTGAGTAATTATGTAATTTCTTTGTCAGGAAAATAGAAACCCACTGGCTATTTTACCAGAGAAAATTTAAGACCAGGAGTTGGAGGACTGCAAAAGCCAGAAGGCAACGCAGAGTGATCACAGAGTAGAGCTGCGGGGAAACAGATATCCCCCTCGGGCTGGGGGGACCAAGACAGGAAGCTGCAAATCTCAGAATCTAGAAGCTGGGAGGGGGTGGGTCTTGAGGAGCAGGAACCCAGATTTCTGAAGTGAAGGGCCATTGCTGGGAGGATGCTGACCGGGAGAGAGGGCAAAGGAAGGCGTGAGTAACTTCTCCCTCCTCCTGGCACCCCAGGTGGCAAAGCCTGCCAGGGCAAAGGCAGAAATTAACTTTGCAGGGTCCTGGCCCCAGAGTCACGAAGCAGTGGAGAGGGTGGACATGTGAGCTGCACCCCTCTCTAACCTTCAGCTTCTTCCCCTGTGGATTGGAAATGATAAGAGTACTTACCTTGAAAGCTTGTTAGGAGGACAAAGTGAGACGATGACTCTAAGCCACTTGCTCCATTTTGGGTGTCGTCCTGTTAATAAATCACATTACGGTCAAGACATGTGCCAGTGAAATCAGTGTCAAAGAATAACTGGGAGACATTTCTCTTGCATGCAGACTCTTGACTCACATGCGGTAGAGAACTGGTAGTCAGCTGGTAGGGAGGGGAGTGATGGTAGGGGAGAGAAGATGGAGAAAATCTGTCCAAGTCTGGAAGCAGTGATTCTTTCCTGTGTGCCTACTTAGGGTGCACTGATTACCTGGCGGCAAGCAGAGGCCATGCGGGGCTTTCTTCTTTGAGTAGGTTGACCAGGGGTATCAATGTTTGCATTCTCTAGCATGCCCTGAGAGCTTGGTGGTGAGACACCTGGCAGACTAGTGTGCCAGCATCCTTCAGACCCATCTCACCCCACGATTCCCAGCCTGGGCTGACCTTGGGATTATCCTGGAGCTTTGAGAAACTAACTCTCAGCCCAGTTCCAACCCCAGAGATTCTGATAGAATTGGGGTGGGGGGCAGGGCTGGGTATCCAGACTTCTAGAAACTCCCCAAGTGATTCTGAGGGGCAACCAGGTCTGAGATGCTGCTCTAAACAAACAGATCAATCTGAACGTGTGCTGTCAGAATTAATACATCCATCTTTTTAAAAAAAAAAATGGTCAGTTTAATAAATAATTGATAATGAGTCCATTTTTCTCAAGAAAAAGGAAGAAAAATTAAAGGAAAAGCTCGCAACACCTCACTAAAGCAGTTCAAAGTAAGAAACAAGTAAATGCTAAATGCCTTTCCCAGATCCATCGCCCTAAAATCCTGGCACTAGGGAGGGACATCAGGAGTTTTAAAAAGCACCCCAGATGATTCTGATGGTCAGCCAGAGTGGGAAATGCTGCAAGTGAAGCACAATTCACTAACTTTTCAAACGTCCCTCTTGATATTAGTATCAGTCTGGGCTTAATTGGCCCTGTTGTTGCCTCCGGACTTTGTAGGATTCCGTCTTCCCCTGCGTCTGCGCAGCACACCCTTCCTGGGCTGCCCCCCCCCACCCCTCGAATGGACAGCAGAATCCCTGCAACTGTTTGCAGTTACAGGCTCTGCACACTTCACTAAAAAAAAATTTCCCCATAGCCTGAGGTTGAAAGAGTTAGAGCAGATTTCAGCCCCTCGGGGACCCAATGTCTCCCCGACTCTAAGAGCTGAGAGTTAGCAGCGTCTGATAACTACAACAATCAACAGTGCAGTCCTGGAAAATGACCCTGTCTGGGGGAGCCAAGGTGGTAGGGCTGAGGAAGGGAAGGATGAGGTAGGCCTAGCGCTTAGACTCTGAGTCCAATAGGCCAACATCCTGTGTGTGTTTATTCTTCACTGGAGGATGGTCCAAAAAGCAGTGTTTCGTGAACTGAGCAGGTAAACTAAGCCAGGGCTAATCCCAAGGCCAGAAACTGGTGCAGATCCATTAGATGGCCCCAGGGGCCCAGGTGGAGGCCCGTCTATAGTGACCAGATCACCTCTAGGTACATGTCTACATTGGGTGTAGAGCAGAGCAACCCCATACAGGTCTTCCCCACCAGTGGTCACAGAGTGGGCTATGCTGGCCATTTGGAAAGCCAACATCTATGAACACACTTAGCTAAGTGTAGAGCAATTTGGGGATGAAATGTGATTGCTGTGCATTGTCAGAACCCTTCCAACACCCACCTGAGTCACAAAAGAGTTGTGTTCTTCTCATCTTATAGAGCAGTGTTGTGGAAAAGCAAAGAGAGAGAAGAAATAAATTAGGAAATATTGTGAACTGTAAGATTCAATTGCATAGGAAAGTAGGTTTATGACTAGGAAAAGGCTGGAGGGATAGATTAAATAATGACATGCTAATAACAGTTATCTTTAAGTGTGAGACTTATGAATAGTTTAAAATTTCCTCTTTGTTAATTTACATTTTCTAAATTTCTACCAAATATATTTAGTTATCAAATTATTTTTTAAAGTATTTTATTTATTTATTTATTTATTTATTTATTTGATAGAGAGAGACACACCAAGAAAGGGAACACAAGCAGAGGGAGAGGGAGAAGCAGGCTTCCCACTGAGCAGGGAGCCTGATGTGGGGCTCAATCCTAGGACCCTGGGATCATGACCTGAGCCAAAGGCAGCTGCTTAACAATTGAGCCACCCAATCACCCCTAGTTATCAAATTAAAGTTCAAAGGTATAAGAACTGTCTCAGTCCTCTTGGGGTGCTGTAACAGAATGCCACAGCCCGGGGGGCTTATAAACAGACATTTATTTCTCACAGTTCTGAAGGTTGGGAAGTCCAAAATCAAAGTGCTAGCAACTTCTGGGTCTGTTGAGAGGCAGCTTCCTGGTTCATAGATGGCTGTCTTCTCATTGTGTCTGCACGTGGTAAAAGGGACAACGGAACTCTCTGGAGTCTGTTTTAGGAGGACGCTTCTTTTATGAGAGCTCGGCCTTCATGATCTCATCAACTCCCACCTCCTAATACCATCATTTTGGGGGACTAAGTTTTGACATATGAATTCAGGGGGGCGAGGTGGTGCAGACATTCAGCCTAGAGCAATGACCTTTCTAAAAAGAAGGGAAAAGCTGTGGAAAACCAAGAGTCTCATGTTGGGTGGGGGCAAAGACTTTGGCAAGTCAAAGTGTCTTTGCACAGACGTAACGTAAACTTGCACAGTTTATCAACGTCAATTTGTTGGTTGACTTGTTTAAATCTCCAAGAAAAAAAAATCAAATGAGGAAATATCTGAGTGAACATAAGGAAACCATCCTTGAGTCTTTTCCTTCATTTTCCATGCAGAGTACCTCACTAGTCTCTGTTCATAGTCTTAGGTAAACACCTCTTTGATGTGTTTACCCAATGAAGGAAAGAGAAAAATTTTAAGTGGTAGCCCTACAAAGAAAAGGCTAATAAAACGCAGCATAAGTTAAATATTTGCATCCTGGCAGGAGCTTTCATTTTCTGAAAGAAAAGAAAGTTGAACAGAGCAAAGCTTGTTTGCTGTGACACTCCCCAAATGAATTTTGATCTTCATTCCTCCAAAGAGAAAATTTCCACAGTTTAGTTCTCTCTCCATTACATTTTGAGGGCCTTTGATCTCCTCAAATCCATCCTTTAGGAATAGCCAACTAATTAATCTTCTCCCAGAAGCAGATGCTTTGGAAAAATGATAATTAGGAGGTGAGCAAAAAAAGCTTTCATCTCAAATATTTACTAATGAGTAAGATGTTCATCTTAGCTCAAAGACCTGAGACAGGCCCCAGAAGACCACAGAGCTCAGCCCATCCAACGTCTGATTTCACAAAGCTCATCTTTATTTTTTCTTTTTCATCTCAATTTGTCATATGGCACCATGTTTTGGTAGGCACTGGATTTTTGAAATGGTCTTTGTTTGGATTCATCATTTACAACCCTTATTGTAACCATCAAGTCAGGCAAAGATCACATCTTCTGCCATACCTAATTAGGTAGCATCTGCTAACCAGTTGGATAGCCATAGGAGGAGCCCCCATACCTCACCCCCTTCAAGGCCCAGAGATGGGATGGGGGGTGGGATGGGGTTGCACTGAGGTAGGGAGCATAGAAATGATGTAAGCCTTATGTATAGGAAGTCCTGTTCCAGCCCGCTGAACGGTTTTCGAAATTATTCTTTAATAGATAACACATGCTCAAAGAATAAAATTAAAAATATACAAAATGGTATACAGTGGTGTTTAGTGTATTTAATGCAGACACATTGCATAGGGCTATGCAGGTAATACACCGTACAACTCTAGGAACCCCATTCTCATGGTTTAAAATTCTTACGTATTTTTATTTTTGAGATAAACTTTTTTCTTATTATATAAATAATTATCTTCTTAGGGGAAATGTGGAAAATACTGAAAAGTCCAAAGCATATAAAAATAAACCATAATCCCAGCCAACTAGTGATAACATTTGCCTACATTTGTTCCACTCATTGTAGTTCCTTTCAGTTCTTTTAAAAACACATATATTTGCTAAGTGCATTAAATAACACAATTGCATTAACTAATTGCATTTATCCTCCCATCTGCTAACCCCTTCAGCCTCCTCTAAAAGCTCAGCGGTAGTCAGGGCCCAAAGAAGTCTTTGTTTCACATACATAAAACAACGTTTGCACTGGGGACGTCTGTGTAGTGAATCCAACCTTTCCACTGTCATATCCTATTACGGCATCTCAGCTAACATTCCTATCAGCCAGGGGAGGCCCACGGATGGAGGTGGGGCTTTGGGTCTGATCAGCAAACCTCAGGACTTTCTGGAAACTTTAAGCAATGTCTAGACAAAACTTATTCCCTTAACCTTATAGGGTTTTAAAAGAGAGTGGTTACCAAATAACACAGGTCTAAAAAGAGTTTTTATCTATTCATATTGAGGGGAAAAAAAAAAGACAATGCCATATTTTCAAAGAGTTAAAATTTATTCACTATAAAAGGATTATCTTTCATAATGTCCTACTTTATGGTGTTAAAATAGATTTTTCTTTTAGGAAACTGAAAAGACCGTTTTCTTAAAAAAAGAAAAAAAAAAAAAAAAAAAAAAAAAAGTTGGCAACCCTTTATCAATGCCCTAAATTATTTTTGAAATTTTAATGACCTGTGAAATCCAGAAGTCTCAGAATTATTGAACTCAATAGGAACCTCTTATAGGATGGAGCCATCCCAGAGAAGGCTCTATCACACATTCGTTGGCCTGGCTCACCCAAGGTGCTCAAAATATATTTGTTAAGCCTCTGGCCACCAAGCTGGGGGGTGGGGAGGGTGTGGGGTAGGATTGCAGGGGCCCTGGAAGCCCTGATTGGGCTGAGACTCCCTGGAACACTAGGTCTCAGAAGAGTATTTGCATTGGCTATGCTGCCATGATGGCTTACCCCAGAGGAGAGATTTTGAGTTTTGTTATCTCTGGATACTCATGAGGGTATTATAAATATCAGTGTTCTCATTTTATGAAAGAGGAGATGAGAACTTTCTGAGATTAAATTGCCTAAAACCACATACCTGGGTGAACTGCAGGATCTAGAATAGAACACAGGCTGGTCGGATGCTGGAGACCAGACATCTCCTAACAGACCACACCCAGATCACAGACCACCAGCTGAGGACCTCTGACCTGGGCAGTTTGGAAACTTCTTTATCTACCTCCCTCTTCCCAGAAAAATAAGGGAAATGTCATAGGAGAGGGGAAAAAGTTGCCTTCTTAGTTCTCAGTACACTTTGGTTGATGACTCTGAGCCCTTAGACCAGAGTCATAATGGTTCCATTTACAAATCAAATTGAAGAAAAATCATAAAGAGTAATCCAATTCTGCATAGAAGTAACAGATGAATTATCTCTACTCACCCTAAGGTTCTCTTTCTGCATTTCCCCCCTCTCTAAATGTACTGGCTTGCACCCTAACCCGCCTCAGTTTGATTTAACAGAATCCCTTAAGGCTGAGTAATGAATATTTATTCACAATTGTACATGCAAAGCACACAGTTAGATCCAGGCTTTTTGAACTTTAAGGTGCAAACAAATCTCCTGTGAATCTGGTGAAAGTGGAGTCTGAGACAGGAGGTCTGGGGTAGGGCCTGACAGTCTGCATTTTCTAACAAGTTCGCTGATGCTGCTGGTTCTTGGTTGACCTACTGAGTTGTGAGTTCAGGTAAATACTGTGTTAATTTTTCTGAGCGAGGTCCCACAACAAAATCTTCCTTCAGGGAAGACTGCTTTTCTGGCACTTCACCACACCATGAGCCCCTTCCTGGGCTCTGTGAAATGAGAGGCACTGTGCTCTCAGAAAGGAGGTTGGAGCCTCAGTAAACAATTGTGCAATATCTCTTTTTATTTTATGAAAGGAGAACTTCCTGGTTTTTGAAGTTACAGGAAAGTCTTGGGAAGGAAAACTGCCTTAGGATAGAAGCAATGCTCCCATCCACTGCCCCCCCCCAAGTTTTAGTCCTCAGGATATTTCTATCAGTTACATAATTAAGTGCCTACTGTATGCAAAATAAACACCATGCCTTCTTTCCTTTCTTCCTTCTTTCCCAACTACCCATCCACCCATCTATCTCTAGGAAATTTGGAATTGTCTAGAAATATAGCCACGCTGGGAAGTGAACATTAACCTATGTAACTTGCATGGAGCTATAATTTTTAGAGAATTAGAATTTTTTAAAAAGATTTATTAATTTACTTGAGAGAGGAGAGCAGGAGCAGGAGGGGCAGAGGGAGAGGGAGAGAGAATCTCAAGCGAATCTCCACTGAGCAGGAGCTTGAAGCTGGGCTGTATCTCACAACTGCGAGATCATGATCTGGGCTGAAATCAAGAGTCCAATGTTTAACCAACTGAGCCACCCAGGTGCCCTGAGAATTAGAATTTAACAAAACACACTTAAGAGCTTTTCTCAAAATATGTCCCATTGAACACAGCTTTCATAGGATGGGCTAGTTAAACCAACCAACCAGAGGAAGAAGTTCTGCACTCTTATTTAGTTGGGGTGAAAGGTCCTAAATGTTGTACTTGGAATCTCCCTCTTACAGATTTGAAATGCCCATTAGTACTTTAAAATGTCTGAGAAGTACTTCAGTAATGAGACATTTACATTTTGTTTAAACTTCCAATAGGGTCTCCAGAATTGGTCTGCTGAATGTTTTTTATTATTTTCTTACTGGTCAATTATGAGTACTGAAATGAACTGAGTAAGTATTTAGAAACTTTAGAAAAATTTGACAGAATAATGTAATGTTTGTTGACCCTAATAATAAAAGAACTGAGTATCTTTTTGTGTGCCTTTCTATTTCATTTATTTGGTAATTTGTTTTTCTTGTATTTTACCAAAAAAAAAAAAAAAAAAAAAAAAGTCTGAGACAAATTGGAAATGAAAGAAAAATTGGTCCTTCATCACAGTTTGAGAAGCTTACATCAATTCCTCCAGCCCTATTTGGCCCAAGAAACCCTAGTATAGGCCATTTTGTTAATAACTTGAAGAATTATTTTTCACACTGTATTTTGAGAAATGTTGGGCAAAACTTTAGCCAGACATAATTCATTTTTGTTTAATAATTTCAAAAGATCTTCAGGATTTCAAGAGTCTCAAATTCCTAATCCAGAGCAACAATTTTTACTGTGCCATATACAACTGAGTTGTAATCTCAAATCCTAGACATATATACCACACAGCCGACCAGGATTGAGTGTTTGCCGGGTGAAGAGTCAGCCTCTGGGCAGACTAAGGTTGGAGAGTCTCTGACAGCCTGAGCAAAGGGGGAAATAGAAAAAAAAAAAAGAAAAGAAAGAAAGAAAGGAGAAGTAAGTACTCTGTGCCAATTAAAATTTCATGTTTAGTCAAATCAAGTGCTCATATTTTAAAGAAATTTAAGACTGTAATATAAGTTATGAAAAATTTATTTCATTTGATCCTTTCTTCAAATCTGGGTTCAAAGGATTTTCTTTTTAAAAACTGCCCTTACTTCCCTCCCATTACTTAACTTCAGTGCTAATTTCATGTCTTCATTATTAATTCAAATTTGCAAAGTTAAAAGAAACTGGTTTCTCTGTTGATCCCGAGAAGGAAGAGGAATGGCTTTGTTTTAAAACAGACCCCAATGACTGCTTTTTAAACGCCTCTGTCAGTGTGCTGGTCCTAGGTGGGTCTTCAGCTCCAGCAGGTCCCCTGCTGCTTCCAGCTCTGTGTTCCAAGAACTTCATTTTCCAAACAGGCCCATCGGGGGTGGTGGGCTTTCCGAAGGTCTCTGCCGGAGGGGAGGCAGGGAGGCCAGAGAGCGAGAGGAGCACCTCAATCCCCGCTCCACGTTTCTGGGACCTGGCTTCCGCGCCAGCGCCGGGATCCAAGCAGGGACCCTGAGACTCCTGCTCAGGCCGCCTCACGCCTCCTGCAGGCTTTTAGTCCTTGCGCAGAGCTTTTTCGGACTTGGCAGTTCCGTTGTTCCCGGGCTGGGAATAGGCTGGCAGGCCCCATGCTCGCGCCATGGCAGCTGCCCCGCTTGCAGGCAGCAGAGTGGGGGAGGGGGCGCTGGATTCCCCGCTTGGATTCCCCTGCGCTCTGAGAGATCGCATTCCCTCAAGTTCCTAACACTTGCCTTATGCCATCTTCCCCTTTCCTTCCTTGTTCAGCACTTTCCATCCTTTAGCAACCAGCTGCCCTTATTAAACCCTTTCTGAAATATCTAGAAGGTACTCATCCGAAAACCATTACTAAGGACAACTGATATTGACACCCTATTTAAATATGGATATATATGCATATGTATAACCATTACACAATACAATGCATTATATACACATGGATTGTATGTTTTATTATGCAATAGACTGTTCTTGAAAATGTATTTTAAAATCCCTCTACCAAAACTGCAGTTGAGTATAAACTAATGAAATAACAGACAAAATAAAAATAGCTAATGATGAATGGGAGTGAAAATCCGAATTTTGTAAAATGTATTATAAGAGATAGTGATTTTTTAAATGTATTACTTAATGTCTTTTCCTGTCGTTTCACTTCTGAGTGGGTTGGATAAGTGTTTCCCGGTCTTTATGTAGGAAAAAAAAAAGGCACTCTGTGTTTGTGTAAGTCTGGCATTGAGAGCATATGAAATTACTCCTTTCCAAGATTCACAATGTGTATTAGTGCCTTAATCTGTTTGGGCTGCTATAATAAAATATCGCAGACTGGGTAGCTTATAACCAGCAGAAATTCACTTCTCACAGCTCTGGAGGCTGGAAGTCCAATAGGAAGGTGCCAGCAGGGCTGCATTCTGGCTGAGGCTCCCTGCTGGGTCACAGACTGCCAATTTCTCAATGTGTCCCTACTTGGCAGAAGGAGCTGGGGAGCTCTGTGGGGCCTCTTTTGTAAGAATGCTAATCCCATTCATGACAGCTGCACTCTCGTGATCCAATCACTGCCTAAAGACCCCACCTCCTAACATTATCACTTTGGGCATTAAGATTCCAGCATGGCAATTTGGGGAAGATACAGACATTCAGACCATAGCAATTCCTGCATAAATGGCTCTGAGACATTCTGCATTAAGAACCTCCGCTTAATTTTGCTTAAATAAAGTTTTCCAAAGTTTAATTGACTATGGAATATTTTTTCTATTTATCAATAGCAAACTACTATTTTGCAAGTGTTATGTTCTTTAGGGGCGCCTGGGTGGCTCAGTCGTTTAAGTGTCCAACTCCTGATTTCAGCTGGAGTCATGATCTCGGAGTCGTGAGATCAAGCTCTGCATCTGGCTCTTAGCTCAGCATGGAGTCTGCTCCTCTCTCACTTGCTCTCTCTCTCTCTCAAATAAATAAGCACAGTCTTTAAAAAATGAATTATTTTCTTTAATAATTCTTCTACTGCTTCAAACATACAACATGCACACATCATGCAGTTTTTAAAAACTGAGATATAATTGACATATGACACTGTATGAGTTAAAGGTGTACAACATCAGGATTTGATAAATACATATATTACAAAATGATTAGCATACTAAGCTTAGTTAATACCTCCATCACCACATATAATTACCTTTTTTCTCTTTTTGTGGTAAGAACATTTAAGATTTACTCTCTTAACAACTTTCAAGTCTATAATATGGTATTGTTAAATATAATCACCATACTGTACAATAAGTTCCCCAGAACTTACTCACCTTTAAAAGTTTCTACCCTTTGACCAATACTTCCCCACATCCTCACCTGCCAGTCCTTGGCAACCATCATTCTATTCTCTATTTCTATGATTTTCATTTTTTTTAGACTTCATGTGCAAGTGAGATCATATTTGTCTTTCACTGTCGGACTTATTTCTCTTAGCATGTCTTTAAGGTTCGTTTGCGTTGTTGTGAATGGCAGGATTTCCTTCTTTCTCATGGTTGTTTCTGTGTATGTATATATACTGCATTTTCTTTATCCATTCATCCACTGATGGACACTTGGTTTCCATGTCTTGGCTATTGTGAATAGTGTTTCAGTGAACACGGGAGTACAGATATCCCTTTGAGATAGTGATTTCATTTCCTTTGGTAGATACCCAGAAGTGACACAGCTGGGTCATAGGGTAGCTCTATTTTTAGTTTTTTTGAGGAACCCTCTCTCTTGTTTTCCATAGTGGCCGCCCTCATTTACATTCCCATCAATCGTGCACAGATTTCCCTTTGCACCACATCCCCACCAACACAAGTTACTGTCTTGTCTTTTTGATAATGGTCCTTCTAAGAGGTGTGAGGTGGTTTCATTGTGGTTTTGAGATGCTTAGGGAATAAAATTATGACCATTACCACTATTTCTGCTTCTGTACCTTCGCTTGCTAACCCATGAGGAGATGGAAAAATACCAGCAGACTTTCTATAGGCACTCTGTAACCACACAACCCCCGCCCAGAATTGAACCTGGCAGAGTGGCCATTCCCGGACCCCCACCCGGCTCTGGGCCGAGAGATAACAGCCATCTGGTGCCAGAGAAACCCCCACCCAGAATTGGATGTGACAGAATGACTGCTCCCGGACCCCGCACCCAGAGCTGGGTGCAAGAGATAATAACCATCTGGCGCCCCGCAGCTTGACAGGGAGACCCCAGCCAATCGTGAGGTGACACATACCCTAGCAGTGCCAACCAAGAATTTTGAAGAATGACAGCCTTTTGACCTAACCAATAATCTGTTCCCAGCCTTTTCCCGCTCTGTAGCGCGCCAGTCATATTATAGAGTTGCTTTATGATTTTCCCACCATATGTGGCGATTTGTTACAAGATACTATGATGTATGCTAAGTCCCTGCCTCCCCAAAAATAGTGTATAAAAGGTGCTGTGGTCCTGAGCTCGGGACCTCTTAGTGTCACCAGCAACGAGTGCGTGGAGGTCCAGGTTCGAACTCGTAATAAACGACCCTTGCTGTTTGGCTTTGACTCTGGACTCTGGTGGTCGTCTTTAGGGGGTCTCGGAATTTGGACATAACAGTTTTGATTTGTTTTTCTCTAATGATGAGTGATATTGAATATCTACCTACTGGCCATTTGGATGTCTTCTTTGGAAAATCATCTATTCAGGTCTTCTCACCATTTTTTGATCAGATTATTGTTTTGTTGTTGTTGTTGCTGAGTCAGATGAGCTTCTTGTATATCAGGTAGATGGTTTGCCAATATTTTTTTCCACTCTGTAGGAATGATATGCCTTCTCATTTTGTTGATTGCTTCTTTTCCTATGCAGAAGCTTTTCAGTTTGATGGAGCCCCCTGTGCCAATTTTTGCTTCTGCTGCTTGTGCCCTGGTGTCCTATTTAAAAATAAAATCATGGTCAAGAAGATCCAAGTCAAGGAGACTTACCCCTACACTTTCCTCTTTTAAGATAGTTTCTTAAATTTAAGGCTTTAACCAATTTTGAGTTCATTTTTGTGAGTAGTGTAAGGTAGAGGTCCAGTTTCATTCTTTTCCAGGTGATCATCCAGTTTTCCCGACACCATTTATTGAAGAGACTATCCTTTCTCTAAGGAGTATTCTTGGCTCCCTGGTCAAATAGTAGTTGGCTGTATATGTGCACGCACGTGCACACATACACAAACACAAATACTTCATCACTATCTCTGAGAAGCCATTGTTGGTTCTTCGGGTCAAAGGAAATGTTAGGTAAAGAGATAAATATTTCATCACATGTTATGCTTATCTCCTTCTACATTTCGCTCCATAGCATATTTGACTTTTTTTGTATTTTAATTATAAACATTTTCTTGTTCAATATGAATTGCATAAATAGCAAATGTATGGTTTCCTTTAGCCAGTCGCTGCAACATAGTATGATGGACGGTATTTAGCCCGGAAACTGCTTTCTTCCCAAAATGTCCTGGGAGTTAGTCACACAGAAAGATGTAGGCGTAAAGAATTCTTTGGTGGTTTCCACATTTGTGTTTAAATGCAACACTCCTCTTAATACGATAAATAAAAATAACCAAAGTCCTCCAGGAAATAAGTGAAAAGCACAGCTTAATGTTTTTGTGCTTGAAGCTGCAGGGTAATAATTGAAGTAGTACAATATCCTGTTTGCCAAATGGCCTCCCGCTCCTGAGTAAGGAGTAAACCCGAGGAGGTTCCATTCAGATTGCAGGAACCCCGTCCTGTTTAGAGTTCAAGGTGCAGAACCTCACCCTCATCACAGGAGAGACTGCTTTCTTTTTCTTTTGATGTTAAAGTAAATCAGCTGTTAGAAAGAAGATTTTTAAATATTTGTTCATATACGAACAAGATTCACTACAGCCTGCAGCTCCAGAGAGGTAAACACTACTCGGAATTTAAGTCTGGATGATTCCTAATAGGAGCCACAATTTGAATTTGGCTGAAAATTCTCAATCTGATTTTCCAGGACAGGCTGATGACGGCTGCTGGCCAGCACTAAGGCCTGGCCTGGCAGAGCCTGCTTCTCTCCCCTCCTGTCTCCCTCCTTTTGCTGGAGCCTCTGAAATGCCCACCAGCTAACAGCTGCTAGAGGCAGGATGGAGAGGCCTGGCAGGGACAGGTGGCCCCACCTGTGTCTCAGCGGTGCCGGCTCCAACAACTGGTCAGCAGCCTGGGACCTGGGGCAGAAAGACAGAAACGGGGATAGGGGCAGGGAGGGGCCAGTGCTGGAGTGGGAGTTAGAGGCTGGGAGTGTGAGCAAAGCCTGCTGGGTGGCCTTAGTGTGAGGGGTTTGGCTCCTCTGAGGGGTTTGCTAGCATCAGTTAGCACTAGGGAATCAACAACCATTCTTTTTAAAAACTCTGGCCACCGAGGGAGTTTTCTTAAATCCCCAGCAGAGTTTGAAACCTGATGACCTTTACTGACTCCACTGAGGGGCAAAGACAGACCACACACACACACACACACACACACACACACACACACACACGACCCAGGCTGGGGGGGGGGGGCGAGTTCCCTCAGAGTGCTCCCTTCAGAGTGCCCAACAACCCCAGCAGCTCTGGCTTCAGATGAGCCACTGCCAGAGAGCCAGGGGCTGCCCAGGGAAGGGACAGTCTGAGCAGACTCCGGCTCTTCAGGGTCCCAGCTAGTGAACCCCAACATTGGCACCTGCCCTTCACGGAGAATTCTCACATCTCTTCCTTTCAGGCGAGGCCCTGGAGGGCAGGGCGAACGTGTACGGCCTCCCTGTGATCACCTTTATGCAACCCGCCACCGCCCAGCCCAACTCTGGTGTGCTGGGACTTCAGGGACATGTGAGTCCTCTTTAAAGGTTGCCCTGGGCTCCTGCACACGTCTGGACACCTGCACAGAGAGCCCGCAAGGCCTGCGAGGTTTCACCCATGCCCTTAGTCAGACTCAGGGACGAGGTTCCCTTGCCACACCTAGGTACAGACTCTGAGGGACAACTTACCCTCCAGAGCTCCCCTGTAGTATCAGGTCAAAGCTACCTACTATAGGATTTTGTCTGAGGTCACTCCAGTAAGGGATGAAAAATAATTTCCCCTCTAGCCTTCTAGATTCTTGGCTAGGACCCCTGTAATAAAAGGCAGATTAATAAGAGAACAATTTTAATTACATAAACACATGTATGTTTATGGGAGTCCCACAAAGAGAGGAGATTCAAAGAACTGACCAGAGTAGAACACTTTTATACCTTGTAGGTGGTGAAACAATACATGTGTGAACAATTGACAAGACAAAGGGGTTTGGGCTCAGGGTAGTACCAGGGTGAAGAAGGAACATAGCCTTCTCGTTCCTAAATTCCCTGTCTCCCTTCCTCTTGGCACAGGGAGGGTGCCTTTCACATGGGAGATTTATCTCCTGCCTTCAGGGAGGAAGGGCAAGGGTAAAGCCACTTTCCTGCTCCCGCCAGTTTCTCAAACATCTGCTTAAGATGGGTAATATGCCGAGGTGTTTTGGGGGCACATGTTCTGAACTCCATCACGCTTTTCCCTCCCGGCTTTCTTCCCCATCTCCGACCCAGTTTCCCAGGGAAGCACTTGGTTAATAATTCATTTGCATCTCTCTCTCCCCTTGGTGTCTGCTTCTGGGGAAACCAACTTAAAAACAGGCAGTGTATAAAATCCAGGTGTTCCTGAGAGGCACAGTGCCTTGAGGAGTAAGGGTTTAAGACCTAAAGGGGCTGGTTCTGATGATTCAGTAAGAAGAGACCCAATGAAGAGCTGCCCTTGGCAAAACTGAGCTTAAGACAGGTGAGTTTCAGCTTTCTTTCACTCTCCCCAGGGAAGTCTTGTTAGATGGGGCAGGAATCCAGAAATAGCCAAAGGTTCTCCCAGGTTGTGGACTGGAGGCCAAAAGGAGACCTTTGCCCAGGGCTGCCTCTGCCCAGACCTGTTAAACACCCCTGGGGGTTGAAGGGTCCTGGCTCAGTCAATGATCTGGGGATTGCTAGGCTGGCCAGTCAGGCTTCTAGGCTAGGATTTCAAAGCAAAATTTGCCACCTACCTTTCTGGCAACTTTTTATCACTCTAGGAGAATGCAGATTAGGAGAAGTTCGGGGCTGTGGTGTTGTACTGATTTTAGCGATGTTTTCCGCTCTCTGAAAAGCATAGCCCATATCGGTAATGAAAAAAATCCTTTCAAATGGTCTTTTCCTCTAGGCACACAGGTATTTTGTTCTTAACTGTATATATTGCTCTATTACATATCTTAAAGAGTTATGTGTAGGGGCGCCTGGGTGGCTCAGTGGGTTAAAGCCTCTGCCTTCGGCTCAGGTCATGATCTCAGGGTTCTGGGATGGAGTCCTACATGGGGCTCTCTGCTCAGCGGGGAGCCTGCTCTCCCCCCCCCTCTGCCACTTCTGATCTGTCAAATGAGTAAATAAAATCTTTAAAAAAAAAGTTACATGTAAACAGGTTTTATTTACTGAATATGAAGAGGAACTGTTTGACTGAGCTGGGCAGGAAATGTAAACAATGTGTACCTTCAGCCACGGGTGAGAAAGTATGGTAGAAATGGAAAAGTCTAAATAAATGGGATCAATTCACATTTATGTTAAATAGTCTGGGACCAATGCACCGAGAACTTGGCACTAATTTAACTTAAGTACTTAGGGCTGAAAATATAGGGTTTTGTTTTTAAAATGGGGGGAAATCTAGTCTCATTTTATCTTCAAGTCCCAGATGTATACGATTACTCATGCTTTTTTGCTTAATGTGAGGTTGGGAAAAGGTATGGGTATTAATGACACATGAAATCCTTTTAAAAACTATATTTTAGAATTGTTGTTGTGAAGTATATAACACATGCCAAGAATACGATGTATGTGTTCAGTGTGAAGAATCCAGGACCCCTATGCTGTGTACACTATTTACACTGCCTTCCACAGCAGCAATTAAAGGTAACACTAACTAACACTTGGGGAGACTGTGAATCCTCCGACCCCCACTGCATCCTTTAAGACATAGTAGGCATCCTAAAATTTGTATCAATCATTCCTATTTATGGCTTTCCATATAGGTATGGGGACTTCACTAATAGATTGTTAAACTTTGCATTTTGTAGACCTTTTTTATAAATGGAATCACAGGGCATGTGATTTTCTGTTACCAGCTTTTTTCTTTCTTGCCACGTTGCTTTTGAGATAGCTGTAGTTCATTTGTTTTCATTGTACTGCATCATTCTATTGTGATTATATCATCAGTTTTGTTTTTTTTTTAAAGATTTTATTTACTTATTTGACAGACAGAGATCACAAGTAGGCAGAGCGGCAGGCAGAGAGAGAGAGAGGGAAGCAGGCTCCCTGCTGAGCAGAGAGCCCGATTCGGGACTCGATCCCAGGACCCTGAGATCATGACCTGAGCCGAAGGCAGCGGCTTAACCCACTGAGCCACCCAGGCGCCCTATATCATCAGTTTTAATTAATTCTACTCTTGACAGGATTTAGGTTGTTTACAATTCGGTGAAATCACAAAATTGGCTCTTACCAATTTTCCTGATACACATTTTCGGGCTCCTGTAGGGTATACCTACGAGTAGAAATACTGGGTCCTAGGTATGTGTGTCTTTCACTTTATAGACAATGTGTGGGTTCCAGTCAGCTAATCATGAGTCAAACGGACAGTGTGAGCCTCAGGCCTGTGGCACTATCTCTTACCTTCTGCCTCCAACTCTTGCTTCGGAAATGCCGGAGAGGTAGCACCTTCTGGGGCAAGCATCTGTCTGACTAATGGTGGTTGAAGCCTCCCCCTTTCTCTTCACAGGGCATAAATTGGGCATAATCAAGAGATACATTTCATACAGCTTCTCCAGTGAGGACCAGGAGCATCTCTAGTAGCAGCACAAAATGTATCATCTGGCTCTTACTCCTTTCCTGCTTCCATTTCCTCCTCCCCCTGTTCCCCTCCCCACCCCCTCACGCTCTCCAACTGAATGCTCTGTTTAAGCAGACTGTGCTTTCTGGGAAACACAGGCTAAGATACTTTTATTCTATTATAAACTTCTACAGCTATTAATTTTCTTCTGGGTACCCTCATTAGTTGTATCTGAAGATTTTTTTTTTTTCTTTGAGAGAGAGAGAAAGAAAAGAGAGCATGTGGGCACGTAGGGGGAGGAGCAGAGAGGGACGGACAGAGAGTCTAAGCCAACTCTGCTGCTGAGCACAGGGCACCTTCTGACCCTGAGATTTGATCCTGAGATCTGACGTGAGGAGAAACCAAGAGTTGGGCATTTAACATGCTGAACCACCCAGGAGCCTCCTAACACATTTTGATATACAGTCTTTTTTAGAAGAACAAGGGAATTTTAAGACTTTCCCAGTTTTCACTATCATTTTGTCATTGACCTATGAATTACTTATAAACATGTCCTTATATTTTCGATTGTAGAAATTTTAAGTCATCTTTTTTTTTTATTAATCTCTATCTTAGGCACATTGAGTTTAGAGGATGTGTTCTGCTAGATACCGATTCTTTGAAACTTATCGAGAAGTGCTTTATGGCTTACTACAGGAATAATTTTGGTAAGTGTTTCATTTGTACTTAAAAAAAGAAGCGCCATTTCTTCAGTTTTGTTGTTACAGTTTTCTATATTATTTTTCCCTCCAAATCTTCTGTACACTTGCTGATTGCTTTTCTGTATATCTAATCTGTCAATTACAGAAAGAAGGATGTTAATATCTCCTACTATGACTGCAAGTTTGTCATTTTCTCTTGGGGAGCCAATTTTTGCTGTATGTATTTTTACTTTGTATAGTCAGGAAAGGTTAATCAGGTCAAGAAAATGATTGCTTCAGCATTTCAAATTCTCCTAGACTGTGTGAAAAAGACAGAAATGGGTAAGCCTTGGCTGAGCTAGTTCTTTTTAAAGGAAGTAGTGTGTGAACAGGTAAGGAAAACCTCATTTGTCTGTCATAAGTTGTTCCATATGAATATCTGGCTTTCCATGGAACTGAATTTCAGGCCAATTAAACATTTAAACCTTTGTAAAAATTAACTGTTTTCCCTCCCCATCCTTTTATCTTGAAAAATCTCCAATCTATGTAAACTTAAAAACAGCATAATGAAAGCACATAAAGCACACACATCCTTCTTCTAAATTCACCAGTTGTTAATGTTTTGTCATATCTCCTCACCCTATATTTGTTCTTTGACTTGAGCCATTAGAAATTAAATCATAGACCTCTTAACTCTTTACCTCTATCATGTATCTCCCAAGAACAAAGATATTCTCCTAAAGAACCACAATACCACTATGACATCTAAAATTTTAATATAATCAATAATATACTCAATAGAATCATCTAATATATAGTCATATTCACATTTCTCAAATTAAACCCCAAAATGACATCTGTACTTAGTTTTTATTTTGAAAGCCTGAGTAATCAGTTAAACTCGCCACTGCATTTTGTTGTCCTATTTCTTTGGTCTCTTCTGATTCAAACAACTCCCTTCTCCAACCCTGTTTTTGGTCTTTCAAGACATCAACATTTTAAGGGTCTTATAGAATGCCCCATTGATTGGATTTGTCAGAATGTTTCCCCATGCTAGATATAGGTATTTTTAGGAAGAATACAGAGTTGATATTTCCCATACTTGACATCAGGAAGCACATGATGTCTTTTTCTGCCATTACTGGAGATGCTAATTCTTTGACTCGGCTTATTAAGGTCAATTTACACGCAATGTAGACTTTTCAGTGTATATAGTTCCATGAGCTCTGGATAAACCTCTACAGTTACATACCACCATTTCAATCTAGATAGAATATTTCCATCATCCTCCAAAGTTGCCTTATGCCTTTTTGTTCTCCATCTCTTTCCCCATCCCCAAATCCTGGCAGCCACAGATCTTATTTCTGTCACTATAGTTTTGCCTTTTCATGAATGTAAAATGAATGGCATCAGACACTATAAAGACTTTTGTGTTTGGCCTCATCCATTTAGTGTAATGCTTTTGGGATTTATCCCTGTGTTTGCATGTATCAATAGTTCATTTCTTTTAATTGTTGATTAGCATTTCATTGTACGAATATAACAAAAGTTGTTGTTATTCCTTAACCATTTGATAGACATTGGGCTATTTCTAGATCTTAGCTATTATGAATAAAGCTGTTGCAAGCATTCACGTGGATTTGTTTATAATTCTCTCCAGTAAATACCCAGAAATGGGACTGCTGGATTATATGGTTAAGTCTATGATTAACTTTATGTGAATCACTCAAGCTGTTTTCCAAAGTGACTGTACCATTTTGAATCTGTGTCAGCAATGTTTAAAAATTCTGTTGCATGACATCCTGGGTAACACTTGATATTGTCAGTCTTTTTCATTTTGGCTATTCTGGTAGATGTGTAGTAGAATCTCATGATAGGGTGACACTAAGTGTAATTATGTGGTAAGACAGTGCCCGTCACATCTGCGCATTGTAAATATTCTTTTGTTTCTCTGTCATTAATGTGCAATTTTAGGTGATATGTTGAGATCTTGCATGTAGTTTCTTTCCTTTGATGGTTTTGGTGTCTGTTGATGAAGTTTTCCTGAATCAGTTTTTATGATGGTGATTGCAAAATAGTGACTTAAGAAAAATTTTATCATTTTTCTACATTAGTTGATTCTCTTTGGAAGAGTTTCTCCCCTTTTCCTCCTACCCCTTTGGTTTCGGTATCTATACACATCGATTTTTTGTTATAGAGTCCATTATAATCCATTACTGACACTATTTTGACATCCAAATTATCATGGATTTGACCATGGGAACCTCTCCAAGCTGACTCCTGTGTCCTTTTGCCATATCTCCATTGGTCTGTGAGCACGTCCTTCCTTTGAAGAACAGTAAGATTTCCAGACTCACCTTATACTTTCTTGAAACTAGCCATTTCTCTAAGGAGCCCTGGTTTCTTTTAGTGAGGAATGTTATTTTTAAAAACAAATTTTGGATATACTAGTCATTGTTTCTAAGCCTGTTCAGTGGGCAGACTTGGAATATATACTATATTTAAAAAAATAAGGGCACTTGGGTGGCTCAGTCAGTTAAGTGTTGGGCTCCAATTTCAGCTCAGGTAGTGATCTCAGGGTCCTGAGATGAAGCCCCATGTCGGGCTCTAGGCTCAGCTCAGAGTCTGCTTGGGATTTTTTTTCTCTTTCTCTCTCCCTCTGCCCTTCCCCCCTCTGCATTATTTTTCTCTCAAACAAATAAATAAAATCTTTAATAATAATAATAATATTGAGTGTATATTGGTAACTCCAATTCAAATCCAATACATTAGGGGTCTTTTTCACATTCTTACATTTCTAATTCTCCTACAGTGAGAATCTTGGTTCCCCCATATATCAATATATTTACTTATTTTTCTACACAAAATAGTTTTAAGATTCTCACACTGGTTGTTTTACTAACAACAAACCTACTAAGTAAATCAGAGATTTATTTTGTAATTATTTTTGTGCTCAGGATGTTTTCAACTCAGATTATGTTGTTTTAAAAAATTACTTGATTTTTTTCCTCTAGTGTTATGTTAGCAATTTGATATATAGTTAAATCGATTTGTATCTGCATTTAATTTTAGAGTTTGAGTCATTCATCATTTTAAATTTTGTTTTATAAAAATGTGGAAATGTGAAAAGACATTTTCTTGGTTTAACAATGGAGGCCTTATTTTCAACAAGACAGCTGATAAATTTCTCCTGATAACTTCAGAGAGAGATTTTATTTTAAAGATTTTATTCACTTATTTATTTGAAAGAAAGAGCATGAGGGGCTGGAGAGGGAGGGAGCAGAGAGAGAAGCAGACTCCCCTCTGAGCAGGGAGCCCTAGGGATGCAAAGCTTGATCCCAGTATCCTAAGATTGTGATCTGAGCCCAAGGCATCTGCTTAATGGATGGAACCACCCAGGTGTCCCAGAGAGATTTTTATCTCTAGAATCATTGCAACCAAATAATGTTGGAGTGTAGGTTAATCTAATTTTAGAGGAATGTTTCTAGTGACAACCATAGGCCCTTGTGACATTATGAAAATAATTATCCCTATCCTTTCATTAGATGTGTTTCTTTGGAACACAGACAATGTCTCTGAGTCCCCAGAACCTAATTAAGAATCAAAATGATAACATGATAAAGGTTGTTCAATAAATCTTTATCGAATGAATGGAAGGATGAACAAACAGGTGAGTAGAAGGAAAGACTATCTCAACAAACTAAAATAATGTGTTTGCACCAACTAATTTAAATGTATTAGGACTGAGTGAAGTGTGATATTATGTTATCAAAGAAAAATAACACATGTACAAATGTATAGAATATGGGATTCCTGGCTTAGCAGCAATGTAAACAGACTTGAGAGCTTTCATTGATGGGCTATTCCTGCTCAAAAAGCTCAAAACCCTGATATAGCTTTAGACCTTATTATATTTGTACAATATCCAGATAGTCCAATTCCCATTGCCCTGGTTAGACAACCCCTGAGTGCTATATGCAATTCTAAGTTACACACTTTTTAAATAGAACATTGATACTCAAGAAGTGTTTTTAGGAGGGTGACCATGAGCCTGAGGGGTCTGAAAACCACACCAAATTAGCAGATGCTGAAAGGTCCTGGAGAATATTTTGAGATGAAATAACAACTCATTAAATTTGTGAAAGACATGGAGGAAAAACGGAAGTCACTCTGAAGAGCTTCAAATAGCAGAACTAAGACCCTTTCATGTCAGGTGTAGAGGTTCACGTTAGCCCAGTGTAAGAAGTAACTTTCTTATATACTTGAACAGAAAGGGAATGAGGTCCCTCAAATGGGTGAGCAGCAAAGAATGTGAGGTCCATGATGTCATCTAACACTGGCTGTGATCATCTTTTAGGAATGCTAGGGGGGCACGCCTTGCTTTGAGTTATTGCAAAAATACTTGAAGGAACTGTCCGACTGAAAGATTCCACACCCTAATCCTTTGGGTCAGTATCTTTGGGTCATTGGCGTTCCCTAATCATTAGATTCCTCTAAGATTGGAGGAGTGTTTCCAATATCGATAGGTGTGATTTCTCTGTCACTATGTCACCATGTGGATCTCAACTGTTTATCAAATCTATATCACAAAATGCCAATCCTTCTAAGATTCTTCCTGTCAAAAGAGATCCCTGATCAAGTCAATTTCTGAAATACTATTTAATAGAGTATTCTGAGAAATTCACAATCATTCATTCAGAACATATTAGAAGATGTGAGAAGAAATTTGTTTTAATCTGAACTCAGAATTTCCTAAACCTACATTTTTCTTAACAAATATTTCTTCCAAAATTTCTTGATAATGCAGCCCGCCTTCTTGTTTTTCTGTCTCCTCCTGCTGGGGTCATCCTCGTTTAAGGCGGTTTCTGCAGGACTGCAGCCGCAAACACAATTTTCTAAATCAACCACAAGGTGGCTCTGCTGGACTTACAAAAGCAGGCTGCGAGCACTTTGCAGCCTCGGCGGGGCAGGGTGGTGGACGGGAAGGGTTTGAGTCTGTGCTGCAGAAGGTGGCCGGGACCCAGGAAACTGGGGTGTTAGCTGTACACAGGTTATGTTAGAAATATTGTTATCGGACTCAGATGCGTCGTTTGCAGAATGTGGCAAGACCTGCGGTTCCATGGTTGTCTGTTCGAAGTTTCTGTTTTCCGTGGAGTTCATGAATGGGAGGACTCTTTTCTTCCAGGCCAGTCAACAGAGAAGCACCTGCAAGCTGGGAAGGGACTTTTCTGAGAAAGTAACTGTTCCCAACCAAGCATATTTTCATTTTCCTTCGTAAATCTGAGAACAAAGAGATGTTGAAGCAGGAAGCCAGAGCTGTTGATACTGAGCTCTTTTGCATCGTAACCTCCGGCTTAACCCTCCATGCTGATGAATTCATTTTAATTAGCAGCAGCAGGAGCAATTCAATGGTGCTCCGATCCTGATTGCACCGGTTTTGAAGAATTGATTTTTGCAGGTGTATGCATTTCTAATGAATGGGAAAAATAATGGTCCTGAAGGCTAAGAAAGGGGTATTTCTGACTGAGTTGAAAGAGCCTCCGTGAGTTGTGCTGTGGGTGGGCAAGAAGGGTAAATGATTTTCGAGGGCTCTTAGCATCCTCGTGGTTGCCAGTTCTAAGGTTTTGTGTTCGTGAACACTAACTTTAGATATCTCCAGAAAAAAAATCTATCTTTTCATACCAGCTCCCCCTCCCCCGTTTTGTCCACTCTGTTCTTTCTTTCAAGGCCTCTCTCACTTTCAGGATTGCATTCATTCATTTATTCGAAATATTTAGCACTTACTCTTTGTAAAGCACATACACTAAGTGCTATAGGGTAGTCAAAGATGAAGTCCCTTGACATGGAGGCTGGGAGGGGTGAGATAGACAAATACATAAAAAGCAGCAAGTGAGCCAAAGGTCCAACAGGACAGAAAATGGATGCTGAATATGGTACTTTCAGCCTGTAGATTCTAAACTAAAACCCTGCAGGCTGATGTAGAAGAGAGCTCTTTAAAATCCTCTCGCAGAGGATGATCTGTGCTCAGGCCCCATTATTCTTTTACATTGTCTATGAGTTCTCCAACATATTAGCAAGGGACAGGGGGGTCAGAGCTTTTGTCACTCCCTGGGGTTCCAGGAAGGCTTTACTGACAAAGAGGTACTCTTCTCTCCAAGAAGAATTAGCATATATAAATGGCCCAAGTGTAAATTGTTATTTTGGTCGATCAAAGACATTTCCTTTTTTAAAAAAATTATGTTATGTCACCATAGAGTACATGATTAGTTTTTGATGTACTGTTCCATGACTCCTTGTTTGTGTATAACACCCAGTGCTCCATGCAATCTGTGCCCTCCTTAATACCCATCACCAGGCTCTCCCATCCCCTCCCCCCCAAAAAACTTTCAGGGTTTCCCAGAGTCCATAGTTTCTCATGGTTCATCTCCCGCTCTGATCTTCCCACCTTCATTTTTCCCTTCCTTCTAATGTTCTCCATGCTATTCCTTATGTTCCTCCAATAAGTGAAGCCATATGATAATCGTCTTTCTCTGCTTGACTTATTTCACTTAGCATAATCTCCTCCAGTTCCATCCACGTCAATGCAAATGAGCCAAAAAAAAAATATCAAGACATTCTCTTGATATTATTGCCCAGCAGGATATGATATTTGATAAAGAAATACATTGCCTTTTCAACTGGCATTTTCATCCCAGTTTTTTTGTTAGCAAAATTTTGTTAAACATGTAAGAATTGTACCAGGAATATGCATTTCTTCAACACCAAGACCCAACAGTTGCTAACATTTTACCATATTAGCTTTATCTTTGTGTATATTTCCAAAATATCTTTTAAAGATGCTTCCCCTCAAACTAGGATTCAATTAAATCGCATACATTGCATTTGCCTGTTGTGTCCCTTTAGTCTCTTAAGCAAAGAGTATCTCTCTTCTTTAAAAAAAAAAAAAAAAAAAAAAAAAGATGACTTTTTGAAGAGAACATACCAGTTGTTTTATAGATCTATGTTTTAGATTCATCTTAGGGTTTCCTGTTGATGTTTTAAGACTTGTGGGTGCCTGCGTGGCTCAGTGGGTTAAGCTTCTGCCTTCAGCTCAGGTCATGATCTCAGGGTCTTGGGACTGAGTCCCGCATTGGGCTCCTTGCTCAGCGGGGAGCCTGCTTCTTCCACTCTCTCTCTCTCTCTCAGCCTGCCTCTCTTCCTACTTGTGATCTCTCGCTATCAAATAAGTAAATAAAATCTTAAAAAAAAAACACAAAAAACAAAAAAAGACTTGCTCTAGTATCTTCCTATACTTCCTAGAAATCGCAAAGTTAGGTCTAAAGGTGGCTTACCTTTTCTAGGTAGTACCTCTTTGGTCCTTTAGTCTTCTGCCTGGTTAGCAGAGGGAGTCTGGGATTTTGTTACACCTTTCAGACTTTCAGTCAGTAGTGGAAAAGACAGACAACAGCAAGTGTTGGCAAGGGTATGGAGAAAGGGGAACCTTGATACATTGCTGGGGAGAATGTGAAATGGCGCCACTTTGGAAAACAGTTTGATTGTTTCTTAAAAATTTAAACATAAACACACATATGACCCAGAAATTCCAATCTTAAGTATCTATCCAAGAAAATAAAACGCAGGTCCACACAAAGACTTGCGCATGAATGTTCACTGTGGCATTACACATAAAGGCCAAAAAGTAGAAGTAACCCAAATGCCCGTCAACTGATGAACGGATAAACAAAATTTGGTATACCCAGACAATGGAATATTATTCAGCAATAAAAATATTAATGAACTATTCCAGTTCCTAAAAAAAATAAATAGAACTACTATGATCTAGCAATCCCACGTCTGGTTATATATCTGAAAGAATTGAAAGTGGAGTATTTTTTTTTTTAAAGTAGGGTTTTTTTTTTAATATTTTATTTATTTATTTGACAGAGAGAGATCACAAGTAGGCAGAGAGGCAGGCAGGCACAGAGAGAGGAGGAAGCAGACTCCCTGCTGAGCAGAGAGCCCGATGTGGGACTCGATCCCAGGACCCTGAGATCATGACCTGAGCCGAAGGCAGCGGCTTAACCCACTGAGCCACCCAGGCGCCCGAAAGTGGAGTCTTAAGGAGATATTTGTACGCTCATGTTCTTAGCAGCATCATTTCCCATGGCTGGAAGCAACCCAAATGTCCATTGGTGGATGAATGGTAATAAATAAAATGTGATACACACACACATACAATGAAATGTTGTTCAGCTTTATAAAGGAAGAAATCCTGTCACATGATGTAACATGGATGAATCTTGAGGGCATTATGCTAAGTGAAAGGAACCAGTCACAGAGAGAAAAATACTGTGTTATTCCACTTACATAAAGATGAGGTAGGTAAAGTAGTCACATTCATTGAAAAAAAGTAGAATGGTGGCTACATGCCTCCTCAAGCTCCAGATTCTAGCTCGTCCAGCCATTGGGAAGCACAAGGGGAGACTAGGCAGGAGGAGAGTAAAGTTGGGTATTGATTGCCCCAGGTACTTCCCAAACAGGTTGCTGGCGACTGGCTGTGTCCCTCTACCAAGGTCACAGTGCCTGTTGGGTAGCCCTCTCCATAAAGATACTCTCTCAGGATTCCAAGACCTGTTTCTTTGCCTTGCTCATTTCAGACCCAAGAGTAGTAATTTTCCAGGGCTACTGCATTGTACCTTGTACTGTTCTTTAAGCTCTGCAATCACACTTGCAAATAGTACCTTTATTAAATTCTACTCAAATCGCCCAGTGTGAGAGTGCAGTCTGTTTCCTGCAGGGGTCCTGAGAGTCCCATTGACTCACGCCTGCATCTGGTGGAACTCTACATCAGAAGCTCCCCGAGAAAAAGTAGTGTGGTTAAGTGGACTTTGTGGATATTGTGGCTGACTAGACAACATCCGTTCTACTCTAGATAATTAGTCCTAGCCAATAATGCTAATTTCAACCATGTGTCAGTGACTGGTTAAAAAATGAACATGGGAACCAACCCGAGTAAATGAGATGTAAGGAGAAGTCTTTCTGGGGGATTCTGGTGAAAGTTTTCCTGTTTCTAATGGAGAATCACAGGAAGAGACATGTACCAACATCCTGTGGACACTGATGGGCTTGGGGCACCTACGTTTATCTTGCTACAAGCTAGAAGCTAATCAATAACAAAGATATGAGAGGGAGAATGGTAAGAACCTGTGTCCTTGATGTCATTGTTGAGCCAGTGAATTCATGAATTTTGGAACCAACCTTACTCTTACAGTTCCTTTATGCAGAATAATCGTTTTGAAAAGTTATTGATCTAGTCTGAATCAGTGTTTCTGTAAATCATAGACAAAGGATTCATTGCATGTCTAAACTTGTCTTTATCTTATCCTCAAACTTTAATGATAGTTAGCTCTATAATTCTAGGCTGAAAATTATTTTTCATCAGTATAGTGTTATAGTTTCAGACATTCTGAAGTGAGATTTTCAAATCCTGGCTCAGTCATTAACTGGCTATATCTCTAGACAAGTACCCCATATATCAAATATTCCCAGATTTAACAAATAAAAATGCAAGATGCCTATTTACCTGCAAATTACTTCTAATTGCCTATGCAGTGTACACTGAAACAAAAGAAAAATATTACATGGAGTGTATTGAAACTAAAAATTATTTTTTATCTATATGAAATATCCAAAGTGTCTAAATTACATGCCTCTTTAATTATATCTCCCTAATGATTGGCAGTTCTCTGATAGACCTTTGTAGAATTTGCTTATAAAAGTACGTACAGGGGCACCTGGGTGGCTCAGTCAGTTAAGCAATTGCTTTTGGCTCAGGTCATGATCCTGGGGGGTCCTGGGATCGAGCCCTGCCTTGGGTTCCCTGCTCCAGCTTAGCGGGTAGCCCTAAGCTTCTCTCTCTCCCTCTGTCCTTCCTCCCAACTTGTGCTTGCTCGTTCTCTCTCAAATAAATAAAATCTTTTAAAAAATTCCTTATAGGCACAGTCTAAGTCCACTGCATTTTAAGATAGCTTCTACAGTGGTCACAGCTAACTCCTGTCATTCTTTTGTCTACTGAACACTACTGAACATTAATGAGCAAACACACTCTATTTGCATTATGAGCCAGTTTACTGAGCACATACTAGCATATAGAGTTAATAGCTCGGAAAACTGCTCTCTGTATTTTGGTGAAACACGTAATACTCTTTCTAGCATAAATTGTTTTTCCATTCTTCAGGATTGCATCAGACCTTTTGACTGTGACTTCTTGTTTTTTAAAGATTTTGACACAGAGATCACAAGTAGGCAGAGAGGCAGGCAGAGAGAGAGGAGGAAGCAGGCTCCCCACTGAGCAGAGAGAGAGTCAGATGCGGGGCTCAATTCCAGGACCCTGAGATCATGAGCTGAAGGCTGAGCTGAAGGCAGAGGCTTTATCCACTGACCCACCCAGGTGCCCCGACACTAAAAATGTTCACTGACAAAAAAGAGTATTGTCATCAAATTTTATTCCATTCTTCAATACCATATGTGAAAATTTTACTTGCTCCCATACTGGAAGAGTATTTAGTAGCTCTGTGAAAAAAATAAAATTCTTTAAGGGAAGAAATCACTTTTTAAAAGAGTCATGGCAAGTAGCATAATAATTATCCATTTTGAGTAGGAATTTCTTTACCTATTCATATATACTTTCATTCCTTTTTTTTTTTTTTTAAGAGTTTATTTGAGAGAGAGAGAATGAGAGGGAGCCTGGGTGGAGAGAGGTGAGTGGGAGAAGCAGACTCCCCACTGAGCAGGGAGCCCTATTTGGGACTGATCCGGGAACTCCGGGATCATGACCTGAGCAGAGGGCAGTCACTCAACCAACTGAGCCACCCAGGTGCCCCACTTCTGTTCCTTTTAAGACAGCATTAACATTTAAATGATTACTATTTTGTCAATATTTTCTTTAATGCATTCAACAATGAATGCATTTAGCAATGGAGTTCTATAACAAAGCTCTTTCCTCTTCTTTCAACATGAATAATCCTATTGCTAAAGAGATACTGAAAATTGTGAACAAGAAAAAAGTAGGCTCAGTGGATTTTTGGAGCCTTTTCTTTAGCTTTTAACTATTTCAGTCCTTTAAACTGGCATTCTTGCAACTACATTTGTTAAGAGAGCCAATGCGGTTTTAATTCCTGAAGATTGAACACTGAATGACAAGTGTGTCAAGGGTGTGCGAGACCACTCAGGCTCAGAAACTTGTGCGCAGAACTCATGGGATGCCACATGTGGTTGTACTCATTACTAAGACTTACAGGGACAAACAGAGGATATACACAGTCCAATCATAGGGGGAAAAGACACCAATGGAGGCTGGTGGAAACCACACAGGCTTCCATATCCTCTCTTACTCTTATGGGGCCACCCAGAATGCATTCTTCCCCTAGCAACTCATATGCGACATTTCTGCCCAAGGAAGGCCACTGGTGTCTCAGTACCTAGTGGGGTTTTTGTTTTTTTTTTAAAGTTTATAGTTTGGGGTTTATAGAAAAATTATGATAGCAGAGACGCCCCCATTTATCTATTCTCTTTAACATCTTACCCTAGTATGGTATATTTATCACAATGAACCAAGATTGATACACTGTTATTAATTAAAACCCATGCTTCAAATTTACCTTAATTTTTAACTAATGTCCTTTTTCTGTTCAAGGGTCTCATCCAAGATGCATTTTACTTAGTGGTCATGTCTCCACAAGCCCTCCTTAACGAAGTTGTCTCAGACTTTGTGTATTGATCTGAATGAAGTTCTAATTAGTGTGGGGACTTTCTGGAATTGGGATCTTGGATGATAGTTTTCCTAATGAATAAGTTGCAATAATAAAAGACACCGCATAGAAAATGTGGTCAAGGATACTGTAATAGTGTTGTATGGTGACAGCTAGTAGCTGTGCTGTGGCTGGACACAGCATGATGTCTAGAGAAGTCAAATAACTATGTTGTACACACAAAGCTAATGTAGTAACATTGTGTGCCAACTATACTCACATTTTGAAAGAATAGTTTTTCCCTTTGGTGAATATGAAAAGTACCTTGTTTGTTATTCCCCTCTTCGGGTCTTCCTTTAGCCAAATGGGAGAAGGGAGTATATGATTTCGGCTAGTGTTACCATTTAAGTGTTTTATGCACCAGTAACTGGCAGTGGTGGGTGGGTGGGTGGATAAAGCTTGAATTGCTGAAATCTTGTAATTTATTGAAAAAAAAAACCTGAATATAAGACATATAGGGTTTTCTGACAAGGTCAACATGGGATTTGGGATGAAAGCATTAAATATAGGGATATAGTCTAGATATATCAGAACATCTGGCAACCCTACCTTGGGTTCACCACCCTGGGACCTTCCTCTGGCCCAGGCAAGGCTTGCTGAAACCCTGAAGATGGAGACAGCCTGGGATACAGGAGCTGGGTGGCCAGCCCCAAGGCCTCCACCAATAGACTTCCTCTTTTCTGGACTTTCTGGCCCTGGAATGAACCTTGTTGGCGCCAGTGGGCTTTTAATATTTTCCATTCCTGGCTGCTATACAACATTTCACCTCAAAAATGCATCCTTCCCCTCACAAAGGGCACGCCTTTCCAGTGAAAGGAACCCAGGGCTGGTGAGTCGAGGTGACCCACTGCATTCTGTGCTTGGAGGAGCCCCAACTCAGTGCTTGGAGAAAGAGGTGGCAGAAATGTCTTCCCAGCCAAGCTGGGAGCCAAGCTCCCCGGCTAGCCGGAGGCCTCACGGTCCCACAGGAAGCCTGGATCCATGGCAAGCTGGGGGCACCTGCTCGGTTCGGTCTGGGACTCCAGGCCCCTTCCATTTGGCTTTACCCCTCTGAGCGCTAGGTCTGCACGGTGGGGATAACGCCACCGCCCGTCTTTCAGGATGCTTGCGAGCCTCGAATGCTGCTCCTTCGGGTCACCCGGGAGCTTTAAAACACACCCCACCCGTGCTCATCCTCAGAGGCACGGATTTCACGGGTATGGGGTGCAGCCTGGACGCCTGTTTAAAAGCTCTCCGTGATTCGCTCTCTTGCTCTGTTGGGAACGCGCTGCCTGTGGGGACTCGTTTCAGTGACACCTGCGGCTTTGATGCGCCAGGGCGCTACGCCGCCCGTTTTCCCGGAAACTCAATCCCATGGGTGCCTGAAATCCACGGACGGGGTGGCGGGAAAGCACTTGGAGAAGGCGGGTGAAGGGTCCTGCGGGTTTGCTCCGGGCCTTGCCAAGCCTGCCCGGCCACAGACACACGCGTCTGGGCCACCAGCCCTCCCCGGGGAGGGCCTGCCCCGGAGACCCCTCTGCTGGGCGGGCCAGGCCCTCCCCGGACGGACCCAACCTCACCACGGCTCCACAGCCTCGCCTCCCAGACCCAGGCCTCGAGCCGGAGCGTGGGAGTGTGAGGCGGAGGGCGCCCGGCTCGGTCACCCCCTCACTGCACGTCGGGGTCCCGGCGGTCACGCGGGGTTAAACCTGGAGCGAGCCTGTGCGCTGTGGGGGAGGAAAGGGGGTCTGGGGGTTCTGGCGGGGAGGGGGCGGAGACGGACATCTGCTTTCCTCAGCCAGAGGCGAGAGCATCCGAGGAAGGTTCCACAGCCCCGGGGAAGCCCCCAGCGGGAGAGTCAGGCTCCTGGGGGAAAGCGAGAGGAGAGCCGGCGTCTTCTCCCAGAGCCCGCCCCTGGGCCGCCCCCGGCGCCATATCCCGGCGTCCGCGTGGGCTCCACGGTTCTCCCCCGGCGGGGCGGGCGGCACGGCCCCCGCTTGAAGAGCTTCGTCCGAAGTCCGGACCTCCAGCAGCGGCCCGAGCCCTCAGAGGCCCTCCCCAGGCCCGCCGGTCTTCACCAGGTCAGTGAACAGGCCTGGGCGCTCGAGTCCCCGCGGGAGACTTCGCTGGCTGAGGTGGCTGGCTCTCCTCAGGCGCTCGCCTCTCGAAGCCTTTGGAGGCTTCCCCGCGGCCGTGTGTCCCTGGCCAGGGTAGGAGAGAGAGGGTGGGAGGGAGGTGAAGGGAACCTTGTGAAGGGGCTTCAAACCCTTATGAGGGATGACTTATTGGTTATGAATTCTCAAGAAATATATTTGCCTTGAAAATAGTCCATGTAAGGCAGGTGTTTTTCTTTACAGGCTGTTGGGAGGTAGTGGCGCTTCTATGTAGTTGCTCCATTTACTGAGGGTATAGTCCTTGGGTCTCAGTCTTATGGTGGGGGGTATTAGACCCTTCCCCTGAGTGTCCTGGTTTCTTTCCTATCACTTTACCTCCATGAGGCTGTGAAAACTGAAGTTCAAGTTCACTTTCAAGACTGGGAGGTTTATCACTGATTGGCCGACTTTAAGAAGTCCTAAAGACAAAAGCTGGTTTCAAGGCTTAGTTTATTAGCTCTCCGGATTCTTGGGTTTTGGGCCCAAGATACAACTTATTTTCTCCCCAGCTCATCAGCATGTTTAAGAAAATTTAAATTTTGTTCAGAATTTTGTTTTCAGAAGGAAGCTTATTCAGGGAAACTCCTCTACCTTACAACCAGAAAAGGATGTATTCTCGGTTTCCTAATCTAGAAGTTGGGATAGTTAGACTGGAAAAGAAGGTCCTAACATTTGGGGGACAGACTCCTTGAAAAACTGAAAGAAGTTAGGGTATGGGGACGGACTCTCTTTCCAGGAAAATGTATATATGCACACACTCACACACCGTGTGTTCATGTGTGTTCCCTTGAAGGTGTTCAAGGTCAGGAACTCACAAGCAAGCTGTTCTCTTGAGATCATTGCCAGGACCAGCTTTCCCTAGCCTTGTAGTGCTCTCTATGGGGTTGAGGGCAGGGAGTTTCCAGGTCTCCTCTTGATAGGTCTGAAGAGCACAGACTTTTGTTTCTGCATCAGAGCTTCTGGGATTTTTTAGGACCTGATGGGAAGGAAAACAGATCTGTGGCTAAAGACTCACACACAGCTGAAGCAAAATAGAGCTTGTCATTCACTCAAAAAATATTTACTAAGCTTTTTCTAATTATCTATTGCTGCATACATAACAAACTGCCCCCAATGATTTAAATGATTTTAATGATTTAAAACCAGAGCAAGCAATAGAAACCTGGGTAGAAGTTCTGTTGCCTCTTAAGACCTAGCTTTGGAAGATGCAGGACACTTATGGATGGCAGAAAAATTAAAGGCGATTGCAGACATGTTTTAAAACTATCATATAACCCTTCTGCATGCCAGGCACTGGACAAGGCACTTGGGACAGAGTGGTGAGTTCTACACACTCTGCCCTGATGCTACCTAGGGCCTAGTGGTAATTAAATACTAGTAGAATTTTAGTACAAATAAGTACACAATTGTGAACATTGATGATATAGGGAGCATGAGAAATTATATCACACATTTGTATGACCTGGACCAGAGACCCAAGGGAGAATTTCCTCAAGAAAGGATATCAAACTGCCAGCAATTATTGTTATTTAAGTCTTAAAATACATCTCACATCTTTCCACTCCCCTCCATTTCCACGGTCACCCCAGTCATCAGCCTCTTTCATACAGGTGACTGCCCTAGGCTCCTAAGAACTCCTTGCTTCTACTTCTCATGGCAGCCAGAGAGCATTAAAAAAACATCTGAAATTAGATCAGGTTGCAGTTTTATATGTCTTTTTTGAGCTACAGTTGATATATAATAAACTGCATATTTTTAAGTGTAAAATTTGGTGAGTATTAACATATGTACACCCTTACGAAGCCATCACTACAATAAAGGTACTGAGCATATCACTTCCCCGAATTGCCTCATGATCCACACCTCCCATCCCCAGGCAATCCCTAATCTGCTTTGTCACTGTAGACTTGTTTGCATTTTCTAGAATCTTATATAAGTGGAATCGTATAATAAGTACTATCTGGTATAGTTTAATGATTTCATTCAGCTATCAATAGTGGTTTGGTTCCTTTTTATTGATGACTAGTATTCCTTTATATGGATGTATCACACTGTGTGTATTCATTTACTTTTTGACAGACATTCGGGTCTTTTCCAGTTTTTAGCTATTACAAATAAAACTGCTATAATATTCATGTAGAAGACGTGTGCAGACGTATGCTTTTATTTCGTTTGGGTAAATACCGGACAGTGGAATGGCAGGGTCATATGGTTGGTGTACGTTTAACTTTTTAAAGAATTACCAAAATATTTCCCAAAACAGATGTACTATTTTACCTTCCCACTGAAGTGTCTGAGTTTTTCAGGTGCTACATGAGCTCTCCAGCAGTGGGTATGGTCAGTCTTTTTCATTCTAGATTTCCTGATAAGTGGGTAATGGTATCTTACTATGGTTTAATTTATACTTCCCAGATAGCTACTGATGTTGAGCATCTTTTCATCTGCTTATTGTCAAGCTCACAGTCAGGTGACAAAGCCCAGGCCTGAATGATTCAGCTTATAAAGATATGAGCCACTTTTCAGTTTAGATTTTTACTTATATAGACAGTGAATAGAAGAAAAAGTCAAAGATGCCAGCTTCTCCTGGTTCTTGCCCCACACAGCCAGAAGAATGGCTGAGACAGAAGAGGCTGGATGATTACATGAGATGTGGGAAACCCCATTGTTGAGGAGCCAAATCTAGACTCCAGCTAAGAAGGCTTTATATTCTATAGCTTTATTTTGGGGTGGGGGCAGGGAAGTGGCAGAAAGGCAGATCAGATCACAGGTAAGAAGTGGTCTCATGACAGCCTCTAGGGGAGACTGCCTTGAGCCCCTCACAAGCCTCCAGTCCTATTCTGTTCTGGGAAGACCATGAAGCATCAGGTCAGGATTCAGGCCATGATTCAAACCTCTGTCTAGGGGGTTGGCAGGGTCCCCTACACTTATTTATCACTCATATATCTTCTTTAATGAAGTATCTGTTTACATCTTTTGTCCCCCTTTTTTTTAAGTTTTAATTTTAATTCAAGTTAATTAACATACAGTGTTATTTTAGTTTCAAGAGTACAATATGGTGATTCAGCACTTCCATACATCACTATCTTTTGTCCACTTTCAAAATTGGGTTGTTTATCTTATTATTGAGGTATAAAATTCCTTTATGAAATCTATATACAAGCCATTTGTTGGATATTATATTTTGCAAATGGTATTTCCTTCAGTTGGTGGCTTACCTTTGCTTTCTTAGTGGTATCTTTGGGAAAGTTCAAATTTGGAAATTATGGTGAAGTCTGGTTTATCAAAAATGCTCATTTATGGTTAGTACTCTTTGTGACATATATAAGGAATCTTTGCCTAGTCCAAGGTCACAGAGCTCTTCTGTTTTCTTGTAGGTTTTGAAAGTTTTATACTTTTGGCTCTTACATATAGTTTTGTGGTACATTTTGAATTAATTTTTGTGTATTATGTGCATTAAGAAGTTTAATTTTTTCTCCACATTGATGTCTGGTTGTTTTAGCACCATTTGTTGTAAAGATTTTCCTTTTCCTGTTAGATTACTTTGGGAAATTTGTTGAAAACCAATTAACCTATATTTGTGTGGAACTACTTCTATATTCCATCGATCTGTATGTTTATCTTTGTGCCAATACCACACTGTATTGAAATCAGGCAGGTTATGTCCTCCAATTTTATCCATTTGAAAAATAATTTTGGTTATCCTAGAATCTCTGTCATTAATATGATGATTCTTTCCAAAAAGATGATAACTTTTCTTTGTCTAAGTTGTGGGTCTATTAAACAGGTTTCTGCAGATTTTATAGAATCTCTCCATGAAACTTTCTAGGCCCAGTGCATTTTTAGAGGATAGTAGTTGCTCTCTGACCATTTGCTGGAAAATTATCCATTTTGCCCACATTTCTAGTTATGTTTGCCTAGAGGTGAGAAAAAGAATAACTTGTAATTCTAGGCCTTTTTTTCCATTGGTAGTTAATTTTCTTATTTTGCAGAGTGTTTATGCCCCTCCTTTTCCTTAACTAGGTTATAGAATTTATTTTTCAAAGAGTTCATCTACTTTTCAAATAACCAGATTTTATATTTATTATTTTCCTGTCTTATTAAAATATAATGGTTTTTTCTTTTATATTTATTTATTTATTTATTTATTTTTAATAGGCTCTATGCCCAGCATGGGGCTCAAACCCATAATTCTGAGATCAAGAGTCACATGTTCTACCAACTGAGCCAGCAAGGTACCCCAATGCTCTTCCATTTTAATCTTTATTAATGAATTACTTCTGCTTTCTGGATTTTTGTGCCAAATGCATTAGATAATTTATTTTTTATTTAATTGAAGAATTTAAGGCTAATAATTTTATTCCAAAAAAGGTTTTTGCTGAATTACATATAGGTTAGGATATTTGATGTTTTCAGATTATTTTTTTAAAAAGATTTTTATTTATCTATTTGACAGAGAGAGACACAGTGAGAGAGGGAACACAGGCAGTAGGAGAGGGAGAAGCAGGCTTCCCACCGAGCAGGCAGCCTGATATGGGGCTTGATCCCAGGACCCTGGGATCGTGACCTGAGCCGAAGGCAGATGCTTAACAACAGCTACCCAGGCACCTGTTTTCATGATTATTATTTTATGGATATTCTACAATTTTAGTATTCATTTCCTGTTGTGCTCAAGTGGTAAGAAAGTCTGAATTTATTCCTCATAGTATAGTCTTTCTTAATCTCTTGAGTTTTAGTTTTGTTAATTATATCCAGAGAATACAGTCTATAAAATTTTCAATGTAATATTTCTACTTTGGGGAATTTACTGAGTTTTTTTTTTTTGTGGTATGATAAATGTCAAACTTGTTAGTGAATGTTTCAAGGATCTTTGAAAGGGTGTATTCTCTCCTTTTCCCAATGAACAGAGTTAATGTAAGTCTATTAAAATTTACCTATCTGTAAATTTAAAAGCTTATTTTTTTGTTTAGTGGTAATATATTAAGACCTTTTCCTCATAGGTCTTTAGAAATCATGAAGGTCTTATGTATTTTTCCCTCAGTTGCCTGTTTTCTTCTCTGTTTCTCTACAATTGACCCTATGTGAAATAAGCAAATTAGTTCTATTTTTTAAATTAGTTATCTTAATGCCTGAAAATAAGGAGAGTTCTATGTTCTTCATTCAAAAGTCATGTATTGAGTGGAATAGTTTTTCAAAAGTCATGTATTGAGTGGAATTCTTCTAAGTAAAGAAAAAGCATATATTAAGTATTTGAAATTCACATAGCTTCCCACTCCTTTTAAGAGATAATGGACTTGTACATGTGCAAAAACAGAGACCATCTAGGAGAATGGTCACTGTGATGACTGTAATAGGGGGACAACCTAACAAACCATCAACATGTTTATGGAATAGCATGCAGCTGCCAAGAAAGGAGAAAGACTCATATATACAAACATGCAATCACCCTAAAAATATGAGTGAAAAATGGCATGTGTGTACATACATGCTTGTGTATAAAGACAGAGAAAGAAAAGTATGAACAAGAGGCTTTGGCAACTACTGCTTTTAAAGGACAGGTAGGTGATAAATGGGACATATTTTGCCTTTTACTCTAAATTCTTCCTAATTTTTTGGATGTCTATATAAGACCACAAGAATACTGTTTTTTGTTATTAAAAAACATCCAGGCCTTCAAAGTGGAGATCAAGGTGTCCCCCATATCTCTGGTCTAGGTGTAGTGTGTGTGGCAACGCAATGCAGTAGACTCTTTCCTTTCTTCGCTCTTCAAAAGCCCTTTCTTTTTCATACTCCCTCTTAGAAAAGTTGTGGCAAACACACTACTCCACTCAACTGTCTTTGGCATCCAAAAATCATTGACCTTGATGTCCTACCTTAGGGAGGGTAACGGGCAATGTTAAGATCTACTCCTACCTCTTCTTGTAATAGAGTTTATCTACCTTTATCCAACTCCCCTAAAATTTATGTCTTAAGTGAAGAGGAGTAGAAACAGATACCAAAACCTACCATATAGTTTTCAGAAATAGATTGTAATTACCAATGAATATTTTATAAAAAGGTAAATAATGAAATAAGCTAGGTAACTTATTACTCTCAGAAAATATAATGGACCCAACTCAGAATGAACACTTCTCAAGGATTTCTGCACCCCTTGTGCTCCAGCTGGGTGGGTGGGGTTAGCGTCAGTGTCAGATCCTGCTAAGACACAAGCTCAGCGTTCTCTCCCCAGTCTCCCATTCTGCTATGCTGAGTGTTTCTCTTTGACTTACATGAGGACTGAGGTGGTAGCAGGGAGGTGTTGATGCTCCACAGCTGTTCACTTGTTCAAGACACAAACAGGCACCTCTCATGGTTCTGGCACTGGAAGAATGGTGATGTAGGAGATGAGTCAGGGCCGGAAAGACCATGCCTGTAGAGAGGGCCAACTTGATTGTGGACCTCGGAATGGGGGACAGTCCAGTCTGGCATATCAAAGTTTCTTGAGGTAGTTCTTCTACATCCTTCACCTTGGAACTTTCTGAGCATCAGACTTACTCTCAGAACCTTATCAGGGTTGAAGTCTCTGGAATTAAGAACTCTTAGGCAGAAAGTGCCTTTTTCTCCCAATTCTTTTTCATTTACTGTAGGGATCTAGGTCTGTTTTCATCCTACTTCCTAAGAGAATCATAGTTGTTGAGGAGTTGTTGAGGGACTTTGAGAAACTCTAGTTCATCTTCTCATTTTACAGAGGAGGACACTGAAGGACAGTGGGGGCAAGGGACTTGCTTAACGTCAAACAGTTGACAATAATATAGGCAGAGTTGCTGTTTTGCTTTCCTTCAGCTTGCAGACAATCTGTTTATGCCAGTGAGCACGTCACTGATTTTCCCTAATACTAATAGTTGCATTTTCAAATATTCTGCCTTACCATCAAACAACACTGTTAAATTTGCTAGAACCTTAGACCCACTGTAGGAGGGTGATGATGAAATCAAAGGTTTAACTCTCAAATTCCACCTCTGAAACTCTGTAGAGGTTGGAATCTCATGGGGAATCTGAATAAATCTTATGAATCATCTCCCTAGAAAAATCCTACTCACATATACAAGTGAGCTTTTGCATATGATTTCAAGAGTTTTATAAGCCAGAGTCTACAAAGTACAGGCTCTGAAGGCCTGATCTCCAAGTAGACATTTCGCTATTCATTGGGAAGAAAGGAAGCACTAGGGTAGATGAGGTTGTGCACATGGGACCTGGCATCACTCTGGGCTGTAATTATTACAATGACAAGTAACATTCATTACCTGCTTCACACCCCATACAGAACTTTTACCCACCGCTCTGTGGTGGCTAGTAGTATACCAATTTTGTCCGAGAGAAAAGAGAGGATCAGAAAGTTCAGGGGACTATTCCCTTTTGCTGGAAAATGGCAGAACCAGAACTAAAACGGATCTTTGTCCCAATCTAGCACTTTCTCAGCTCTACTACTTACAGTTTTGTCTCAGGATCCTTCCTGAACAACTTCCTGAATACCAGCCTTTTTAAGATACAGATCTCTTTAAGGTCTTATTTAAAAAATCCTTGGAAGAGCACTGTCAAAAAGGGGCCGATATAACAACCTGAAAGACAATAAACCTATGGCTACACTCTGGGCTCGCTTTCTCTAAGACTTCCTAGAGCAGTTCCCAGAACAGACTGGTTAGGACTTAGGAGGAATTCTTATCATCACCAGGGTAACTTCTACCAAGGAAAGTGACTGAAGATTCTCCCTCACAATTGCAATTTTCTCAAGAGTTTTCCCAAGCAGTGGTGTCTGACACGCAGTCATTAGAACTTTATTACTGTGGTCCAAAGAACTGTCATTGCTTTGAAGGAAAAAAGTGGAACTTTGCTATTATATTCTGAGTTATCTCATTCTTTTCCCCAAAGGAAAAATGAGAAATGGGCTTAAAAGTGGAGAGGAGACAGACCACCTGCCACAATTTTAGAGAAGATGAGGTAGGAGGACAAGAAAATGAATTTTAATTATTTCATAAGGGGAAAGGAGTCTCAAACAGGATAGTGGGACAATATAGAAGTCTGTGTATAAGTCGGGGATTTCAAAAGTATTGAAGAGTGACCTCTTCTATAATAATGTTCACTTACCACAGGCAAGTGGGAAAAGTTCAAGTCCTTTATAAAAGTTCTAGTCTCACTACTTAGAATCACTGGACCCTTCACTTGTACAACAACTTGAATAGACAAAATGGGAGCTATATGCCTTTTTCACCTTAGTGTGAATTATTCTGGCCTTACGCCAAAGGAAAGCTGAGAGTTTTATTGGGAAGAAGCGAGCAGACTAAATTACTGTAAATCTCTTGTTAGGAGAATGGAAAGCAGTGCTTTATGGGGAGGTGGAAGACACAAATCTTCCTTATTTGAGAAAAAGGTCAAGGGTAGTCCCTGAATAAAGCTTCTGTGCAAACCTAGAGATTCCCTTTCCTGCACAGGGTGGCAGGTCCCAAAGCAGAGAGGGGGAGGACCCAGAAAGTTTACCCAGAATGAGCAATTTCAGAAGTGATACATTAGTTGTATCTGGCAAAGGGGGAAAGCACAGATTCCTGTATACTTCGGGCCGGATTCTCAGTGATTGCACTCTCCATTGGCAACAGCTTGGAAAGGGAGAAAGAACGGGGATGGGGGATTTGGACAGTCTTTTTCACTAGTTATCTGGTCCCTTCTCCAGAAATGTTTGAGAACTGTTTTTGATAGGGGAGTGAAGAGTGAAGGGAGGAAGTTTTGATAGGGGAGTGAAGCCTTCACAGAACGTAAAGGCTCTCAGCCCCGAAAGAGGGCTGTGAAGAGTAATGCAGCATCAAAACGGGAGGCGGAGAAGCTGGAAAGGCATTAAGTCAAACCTCCTCAATAGGTCAAGGGTAGGCTGCAGGAAGGCTCCATACAGATTCTAGAAATGCCCTCAACAGAGAACATGGCATAGCGTTAAGCTTGCAGGACAGGATCCTATAATCTGTTAATAAGTCTGATTATCTCAAGATGACCCGGTTCACCTCCTCCCCACCAAGAATGGGAGAAAAGTGCAGACCCCCAAGAGCCTCAGGCTATATTCTTGCCGGTCCATCCATCTCTCCCTTGGGAACCAGCTCAACAAATCACAAGTGGTCAGGGAAGGAGTTACGGTCTTCACCTTAGTGAATTCTCTAGCCTCTTAGAAAAATGACAACTTGGGAGTTGACTTTGCACAGGGAGAAGAGAGAGAATATCAAGGGAATGGATGAATATTCCTAGGAGGGGACTGCTAAGGCAGTAGTGGAGAGAGCAAACAGCCAAAGTCCTGTATTTCCTAGTAAAGTCTAGAGTAAATCTGGGGACAGAAAGATTCCAGTGCCCCAGAAATACCTCTCACAGGACAAAGGGTAGGTATGTTCCAAAGCAGGACATGAGGAGGATGCAGAACACCTGTTCTGTGAGTCAGAGGTTTTTGGAGGGGCACCACATACCTTGCTCTAGTAAGGGGAAACAGTAGATCTGTGTAAGCCTATCATGAATTTGAACCTCTGTTTCTCCCGAAGTGCTGGGCGAGAGGCACAGAGAGCTGTGTGATGCTGAGGTGGCTCCCAGGGAGCTGGAGCTGGATGAGTGGGGTGGATGCCAGTCCCAATGAAGAGACTGAAGATGTCCAGGAAGATGTTTTCCCTCGGTACAAGCAAAAGGAGGAAAGAAGGTTTTTCCTGTATTCTGACAGTCCTTCCTATTTTGGGGTGTCAAATTATTTTTTTATAAAATGATAATGCAAAGTGGCTTTGCCTTCTGAATTTTTATTACCGTGTTCATACTGAGCTAGAGAAAAAGTTGTCAAGCCCACAATAGTTCTTGTTAACAGTTTTGTTAATGTTTCAGTTGTATTTGTCCATGAACTCTGAGACCAACTGAGCTAGTTCACAGTATCCTCAGCTGAATTTTAACCTGACACCAGAAAAATGGTTGTGGGGAACAGGGAACATTTGACAACTTCTCCCATATCAACATGCATCTGCCCTTCCCTTTGTTTCTCCCATCTTGTGGCAAATGGGTTTCTGGACCCAGGGTTGGTCTGGAAGCATCTGCTGGTCCTTCAGACCCCTAGGGTGCCACTCAGGTATAGACTCACTCCTTCCCCTCCCTTGCCATAACAAAACAGTACTGCATTTCCAAATGATTCCCCCAAACCTGCCCTATATGACTGTTCTCTCTCCAGTTAATAGGGAGACAGATGCTGCTTAACATTTTTTCTCTTTTCACAGGGACAATGGGATAATTTGGAGATCGAGATAAAAAGACACAGGAACCAAGGGAAGGAGGAACAGCCAACTACAGGCAAGAATGCTCCCTGATGCATTACAGAGCCCCTTCTGTCTCTCCCTTGACCTGCTCCCAAGGTATGAAGGGCTGATCCAGGGAGTGATCCATGTCCAGCTCTGCTGGGATGCAGGCCAGGCTCAGGGCATTGAGGTGCCTTCAAATACTATCAACAGGAGCAGATAACATCAAGAGATTGCTAAGGCAGGAGTTACTGATCTGACTGCCTGAATTTACAACTCTGTTTCTCAAAAGTGCCTCCTTAGGCAACCCCCGCCCCAGTCCGATTGTGGCCTGAATCTATGCTTCAAACCAAAATATAACACAAAATTTGAATCTCTCAGAAGACGGATTTGTCTGAACATCTTCTTCACACAGTCCCCACCCATCCATGAAAATGCATGGATGTCTACAAGCGAGAACCACAATAATACCCTTGTCCCCCAAAATCCTTCTATTGGAGGGATGAAATCAAGGATAACTGCCTACCCACCACACATTTCACCGTAATAGCGTATTCACAACCCTATGCAAGACCCTTTGAGGCAAAGATTCTGGACCAAGGTCCATATATTAGGTTAGGGGCCTGGAAATAGGGCTCCGAGTGTATATACATATTTTCTTCTTTGTCTCTTTAGAGTACTACTTTCTATGACTTTGGGTTCAACTGATTTTTATTTTCTTTTTTTTTTTAATTCACCGGATTTTCCAAAAATTCCCTCCCCTATTCTCCTTCATTCAGGAAAGATCAGACAGTAGAATGGCCAAAAGAGAAAGGGCCAGAGGAGAGGGTAGAGCTTTGTGGGCTCCCCAGCAAAGGGACACAGAATCAGAAAAGGAAAGGACACGGCTCCCTTCTCCTTCCCTCTCTGTCTTTAGATAGGGAAGTGAGAACGGAGACATCTATCACCCCATCCCCCACATAGGCCCCTACACAGCAGCCCTAAACTAAAAGTCACCCCACAGGGAACATCAGCATCTTCAGAGGTCTGACCTTGCAGCAAACACCTATATCACCTGGCATCCTGCCCAGACACTTCTATCACCTAAGTGGATAAACACAGGCTTCATTCTAGGGTGCGGTTAACCTGTAGTCCTTCCACCTCTGACACACACATACAAAAAGGGCCATCTTGGAAAAGGTACCTCCGTCTGCCATATTCTTATTCTCAATTTAACCTGAAGCCATCAAAAAGCCAAAGATTTCAGAAATAATATACGGCCCCTCCCCTGAGATGGAGGGGAGTGGGATTCCAGCTACAATCTTGGTCAAAAAACAAACAAAAAATAACAAAAGAAGAAGAAGAAAAAAAAGAAGCTGTATTTTTTACTTTAATTAGAGTTATATGACTGCATCCCAAAGGATAACTGAGGGCTGGTGTGAATAAGGGAAGAAACAGAACACGAAGGCTCTGGACACCTGACAGGAGAGCTCAGTGAGATCATCTGAGGTTCAGGGAGTGGAGAAGCCAGAAGACAAACACCCGAACTTCATGGAGTCTACAGGAGGCCCTAGAAGATGCTCCAGATACAGCTATGTGGGGTGCTACCTGTCACAGAGGACAGGGGTCAAAGCAGAAAGGATGAGAACCCATAATCCACCCATAAGTCAGTGGTTTGAGAAGTGATGCCAGTCACTTTTCTCTAAAAAAGGGGGAAATATGTAGATCCCCATAAACCTCTGGTGACATTCCTAATCCCCAGGAACTCTTCTCCTGGGAAACAGGTTGTGAGCAAAAATGGAAACCCCTTGGTCCCTCGGACCCTAGTGCTAATTATCTAGTCTCTTATCAAAAGCGCTTAAATAGATTTTGACAGGTTGGAGCTCAGGAGGACACCGAGACACTGGGCATGAGGGAGGAGGCTGCTAAGAAGATGGAAGAGAGAGGTCAGAGGGAAGGAGAAAGAGAGCAAGAAAACTGCTCCCTAAAGAAATTTAGGGAAGGGCCTGGGAAGAGATCTAACCATACGCTATGGATACAGTAGGGCATATCACAAAGCAGGAATGATAAGAACAGTCCATCTGTGTTTTAGGGATTTCAGAAATGCATCTGTCCTCTGTCTCCCCAGAAAGGGGTTATGTGCAGACTCCTTTAAAACCTAGGCAACATTCCTGTTGGCCACTGAGCCCTCCCATGGGATTTAGGCTGAATGTCAGAGGAGAGACTGTGGGTCTTCTTCCCCTTGGTGTGATGGTGTGCCTGGCCCCTTGCAAAGGATACCTGAACTTCGGCTTTGCTAGGGGAGGAGGAGACAGACCATGAAGGCACTTGTTGACTAAAAGGAAGACTTGAAGAATGTTCCAGCCTTGAAAGGGGACCCAGGAAAATTAGGAAGTAAACAGCCACACTTTGCAGAAGCTCAAGACAAAAAGGACCCTACTGTATATAAGTGGCTCAAAGATGCCAATAGCAGGAGGCGGCAGCACATCTAAACACAGGTGGAATGAGAAAAAGCTCCATAAGCCAGTGGTTCAAAGTGACATCAGCTGCCCTTCTTCTGAGAAGGGAAAAGCCATGTCCTTGTGAGGCCTAGACCTCCATCTTTGTCCCTGTGTCCTCCTGGGGCAGCAGTTTGGAAAGGCAGCAACGGGGAAGGGTTTTTTTAAAAAATCTCACATACTATGAGCTACGTGGCCTCTTGCCAAGGACGAAGGAGAGCCTAGTGGGCAGGAGGCATTGGATCAAAATCAAAGAACTGGGCTCCCCAGAAGAGCCTGCCAGGAGAATGCTAACAGCATAGCAGAGGGAGAGCAGGGGTTGGAATGCAGTGCCCAAACCTCAGACTCCAGGGCCCATCTAGGGGGAAAGCTTCAGATGTAGGTCCTAGGGACGCCATTAAGAGCAGAGTGGGCAAGCTCCAAAGAACATGAGATGCAGACCCTAATTTGGTGTCAAAATATCCTTTATCAGATGACAAGGACAGTACACAGGGTGTGTGTGTGTGTGTGTGTGTGTGTGTGTGTGTGTGTATTGCTTAATCCCCTCAATAGATACTGATTCAGAAAAAGTGGAGGAAATCTCGTAATTTCTCCTATAACACATGTGTGTGAGGGTGCAGCAGCCTCCTGCCCTGTGGTCCTAAAGTACACAATTAATAGAACACTTTCAGGGGAGCTGGAAACTTTGAAGAGTCTGAATCTTTAGCTACCACCCACATCATTGGGTACCTAGTCCCTGGCATAGTCTCAAGAAGCAGGGCAGCTGGGGACCCAAGTTTGGGGTGATCAAACTCAATCTCTTCCTAATATGTAGAAGGAATGCCCTGCCCCCACTCAGCCCCCCCCAGCCCAACCCCCAGTACAGTACCATTAACCCATGCACTTTGTAGGGTACCATGTAATTTGCTAGCAGGGAATTTAAGAGCAAGGAGATGGTTTCATTCAGCTTTTCCTCCCTTGTTTCTAGCTTAGAGCATGGCATAGTCTGAGATTTATTAAGGAATAAAGCGAGAAGGATGAGGAGGGAGGGTTGTGGAGCAGACAGAGACTTGGGTCTAAAATAACAGAAGGGAAGGAGAGTTCTCTTAAGCACTCCCTTCCCCTTTTGAAGGGCTCTTTTTGATCCCATGCCTTTTTCTTTCCTTCTTGCCCTTATCCTTCTTCCAAATTTTCTTTTAACTTTGAATGTCACCTAATCTCTTCCTGTGTTTGCTTTATTTCTACTCCTGTTTGCTTTTTAGATACTTCTACTTTCCTCTTTTTTATTCTCTGCCTATCTGTCTTTTCTCTGATTATTTTTTCTCCTTGAGCTCTTGTTCTGTCATCGGATGACTCTTTTTTCCCCTCCTTTTAAATAGCAGTGACAGGGCCCTAGGAGAGTGAAGGGGATAAAAGAATGGCTAAGAGAAGGGGATCATCTGATAGTTTCCCAAGGGCAAAGGGCCAGGTCATCGTTCTCCCCTTGCCTCATTCCATTGAATCAGAAATGACCATTCAAGGTTTGTCCTACCTCACCCTCTGTCTCCCTCTGGGCTCTATTCATGTGCCCTTCAGATCTACCAGTTACGATCAACAGGGGAGCTAACCCTTCCAGTCATGACCTGGCCTTCTGTCTTCTACTGCACCACCTTGGTGAGGCAGCCCCATGCCTTGCCTCTGAGCAGTACGAAGACCCATATTCCACAAAAGCCAAGAGAGCTCCCTGTTTTTTCCAGTCTGCTTCCCCAGAAGCTTACATCTGAGAACTTCACATCCCTACATCTAGGCTCGGTTCAGAAGTTTCTAGGCAACTTTGTCAGACATGGCCAGAGGCTACCTCTCATGAAGGGGTGACTCCAAGTTCCAGCTTCCAAGTGCAGCTTTTCCCTGAGATAGCAACATCTGACTCCAAAGAACCCTGACAGAATAGTGGCTATGTCTTGTTCAGCTCTGAATCCCAGCCTCAGTGGGGAGTACCTCACCACACTAAGATCTCTCTGAAGAATCACATGATTTCCTAAAGGCATTAACACTTAAAGTTCATTTTTAAAGCATTATAATATAGAATGAGGTGGGAGATGGCAGAAACTGTGGCTACTAGTCCCAGATGGAGGTCAAGGCATGGTTTTATCTGGAGGTTCCAGTGGTGGGTTTTCCAACTGCGATCAATGACCGCTGGTGATGCCTACGCATCTGGGCTCCAGTGATGTGGAGGAAGGTGCACAAAAGGGGTCTTCCCCCTTTCAGAACCCTGGATCTGTAGCTGGTTAGAAGATCTTAGCAGGTATGAAAAATGCCACAGAGTCACCACCTGTCTGATGTTATTTCCCTTAGCCTGCTGCTCAGACACCAAACCCTTGAAAGGAATTAACAATCCAACATTCTCCCAGCTCTTAAGGAAACATCTGAATAGCTTTGTTTCCAGAATTTCTTGAAAGGATGTTTGTGGGTTTCCTTCTTGCACTGTTTAGATTGGTTCTACTGATTTGCAGGGGTGTCCCGCAGTGTCTTATAAACAGGGAGGAATGGCATAATCATTTCATTGGTTTCCACTCCCAGACCCTTATGACTTAGCTCTTGTTATTTGTTATTGAAATCTCAGTGACCTCTGCACTTTCATCCTCTTCATATTTGCTTCTATTCTGAAGAGACCCTGACAGTCTTCAGTCATTATGCTCTTTGGCCTTGAACCCCAAACATGGGGGAATGCTAAGGCTAACCACATAGGTTTGTTTTCTAATCAGTAAGTAGAAGCTCCTTTCAAGTCACTGAGTCTAAAAACATTTCCTGACTTTTTAGATCCTTGGGGTCTCTTCAGTTTTGGCACTGGATAGGGTGGGAATGTGCTTTGATGGCCAGCTCTTAGAAGGACAAATAATTTTCCCTCCTTCCCACAAATAAGGGTCCAAATGCAATGGCCTATGACTCACTGAAATGTCGTCATTACCTAATTTCCCAAGAGAAATTTATTGCCCTTTAGATTGAAGCAAATAAAAGGGTAAGAAAGGCAGCTAAGAGCCAGCTTACAGGCTAAAAGGGAAAGAAAGGAGTGAAGAATAGTAGGTACAGAGAGGAGTAGTGCCCAGGGGGTGAGGGCATAGATGATACTCCATGGCCCTTGTCCCTGCTCCAGTCCCTTGTGAAAGCTGTCACAATGCAGGCAGAGGCTGGCTCCCAGGAATAGCCCAATGAGGACAGAGGGCCTGGTCAGTTACTTCTGGACCTATTCCAGTCCTTCTGTCTTTATTCCCTTCATACCTCACACCTGATCTGGTCTCAGCCCTTTCCTTGCTCACTGAGGTGCCTCTCTTCATTGCTGACACTCCCTCCCTTCTCGGTTTCTTCACACCCCCTGAGGCTGTCTCATGCTCTCTCAAATTGTGCCCTGATCCCCACCTGTAAGAACAAAGGACAGCAAGAGGAAGGAAGTAATTTCTAATTTTTGAGCTGCCCCTTGGAACTTTTGGGCTCCATTTCCTTTGGGCTTACCCCAAGTTGATTTCTGTCCCGTTTAAATTCCATCATGGGAATGGAATTTAAATCCATGGAATCCACTAGCTTCAGAAACTGTCACCTTTTTCTCTACCCTTCAAAAAGTGTTCAAGTCTGTTCTAGGTGGTACCACAAGATCTGACTACTTAAAGACTGGTTTCTTCACACATACCTTTTTCCTTTCTCTAAGATTGGTGTCAATCTTTCCTAGTTCTTGCCCAATCCCAAACCCCAGTTAGCAGACTGGCCTTCTCTGTGGATTCTCACACACTACCCCACAGCAAAAAGATCACATGCTATGAAATACTTCAGGGCCAATTTGAAGGCCCTATCAGATATTAGCTCTAAAAATACACAGTCTTCAGAGCTTTATGCTGCTCCTGTAGCAGATGAACTTTAATGCCCAAATCCCTTAACCTATTAGAGAAGAAGGTTAGTTGCTCCACTGGACAGGGAATTCTGAGGCCAAAAACCATTGTTTCATCCCTCATGCCCTGCAATGATCCCAGTAAAATTTCTGTAATTGATTGATTTCTCTAAATGCGTAAGAAAAAATCAAATTTCATTTTCTACAGTATTTTAGCTGGGTTTGGTAAGAAATAAGAGGGCAGGCATATGCTGTGTCTACACGATCCATAGAATGAGCGGGATTTGGTTAGAGAGAGGAAAGAAGGGAAACAGGGAACCCCACACAGAAGATACTCATGGTTGCTGCAGAATGTGAGTGGGGCACAGATGTTCCTTTTTGATGACCTCTGAGCAACTGGGAATAAAGAAATCTGTGCTCTGGAGATCCCTTAAAAAATAAGCAGTAAGTTTTCTCCAGTCACTCTCTTATATTCCAGAGAGCTACATATTAAGGGAGAAAATGATCTTGATATGGAATTAAAGAAATCATTTGTCCTTTCTTGTGGCCTGTATTCAGCAGCTATTAAATTTCTATCATATGTACTTTTTCTATGATAAAGTTTGAGTTTGGAGGTTAAATTTGAGGCCACCACACACTGACTCCACTAATAGGCTTCACAGACTCAAGCAGCTTAGACCCACTCTCACCCCAAGGTCAGAATCTCCTGCAGACCACATCCTACACAGCAAAGTGTGGGCCCAGTTACAGTTCAAGGTTTCAGCTGCCAAGGTTTTTGGTTTCCAACTTGATATTTTCTAGGGGATATTCTTTACAATAGGGCTCCTTTAAAAAGGTAGTCATCTTTACCATCCCCTTTGAACCAAGAATAACGAAAGCAACATACACATTTCTGGAGGATACCACTCCTTCAGGACTAACAAGGTCAGGGTCCAGAGTTTACGTTATCTCTTGACAGGTTTCTTGGCAAGGGCCATCAGTTATCCTAGGGGTATTGCCAAATTTTCCTGCCAGGGTCTCAGGGCTTCTTGACTGGAGTTCTGGGCATGGTGGTTCTTTCAGCAAGGATAGGCCGGCCCCTGTAACAGTTCCTCTGTCATTTATAAAGCTTGTTGTGTATGGGAGTACCTACAACATGCCTCTCCCTGAGCTTGGCAGTGGACATACCAGAGGACAAAATGGAAGAGCTAATGGTAGTCACTAGCAACAGCACCCAGGGCTTTCTCCTGCCGGAAGTGGTTTCCAGAGACTCTTCTTTCTTCAGTTCACAGTGTATACAGTGTTTCTTGCCTCTTCAAACAATCCTAAGTTCCTATCTTGCCTAACTTCTTCCTCCACTGTGTTCCTAGATCCTTTTTTAAAACTAGGGTAAAATGCACATAGTATAAAAGTTACCATCAGTGACACATAGCACATTCCCCATATAGCACAGTGATAGTGGCAACTATCACTATCAAAGAAACTTCTGTACTCATTAATAACTGTTGCTCCCTGTCATCTCCTGCTTTCATACTCTCTCTCCTCCTCCCTCCTCCTTTTGTCTGCTTCCTCCACCCCCCCCCCCCAACGAACACTATTCTGCTTTCTGTCTCTTTGAATTTGCTTGTTCTATATATTCTTAAAAATTGAATCATGCAATAGGACCTTTTGAGTCTGGTTTCTTTCACTTAGCATAATGTTTTCAAGGTTCATCCATGTTAAAGCATTTGTCACCATTTCCTCATTTCCTTTTAATTGCAGATAGTGTTCTATTGTATGGGTATACCATATTTTGTTTATCCATTCAATTGATGGACCTTGGACTCCAAGGTGTTTCTAACTTTTGATTATTATGGATAGTGCTGCTTTGAATATTGGTTTACAAGTTTTTGTTTGAACCCGTTTTCATTTCTTCTAAGTAGAAGTCTATGAGTGGGATTGCTGAATTATATGGTAATTCTCTTTATTGAGAGACTTCCAAACTTTTTAAAACATTTATTTGTTTTGAATGGGGGGAGAGGCAGAGGAAAAGGGAGAGGAGAATCTCAAGCAGGCTTCCTGCTGAGCACAAGCCATGTGCAGGTCTCTATCCCAGGGCCCTGAGATGAACCTGAACTGAAACCAAGAGTCAGATACTCAGCTCACTGAGCCATGCAGGCAACCCCCCCCCCCCAACCTTTTTTTCACACAGTCTATGCTATTTTACAATCCAACCAGCAATATGTGAGGGTTCCAATTTCTCCACATTCTTAACAATACTTGTTATTATCCATTTTTAAATTATAGCCACCCTAAAGGGTGTGAAGTTGTACCCCATTGTGGGTACATTTCCCTAACAACTGATGATGTTGAGCATTGTTTCATGCACATATGACCATTTGCATGTATCCTGTGGAGAAATATATATCCTCCCCCGCCCTGGTGTTTGCCCATTTAAAAATTGTTTTTAGTCTTTTTGTTATTGAGTTGGAAGAGTTTTTATATATTTTGGATAATAGATTCTTGTCAGATATATTTTTAAGAACATTTTCTCTTATTCTGTAGGTTGTCTTTTTACTTTCTTTTTAGTGTCCTTTGATGCACAGAAGTTTTAATTTTTTTGATGCAATTTATTTACCTATTTATTTCTTTTATTACTTGTGATTTTGGTGTCATATCTATGAAACCATTGCCAAATCTAGGATCATTGAGATTTACCTCTATATTTTCTTCTAAAGTTTTATGGTTTTACCTCATATATTTAGAGGATTGATCCCTTTTGAGTTAATTTTTGTATATAGTGTGAGGTAAGGGTCCTACATCCTTTTGCCTGTGGTTATCCAGTTGTCCCAGGACTGACTATTTGTTGAAAGACTGTTCTTTTACCATTGAATAGTCTTGGCATGCTTGTCAAAATCAACTGACTTTAGATTTATGGCCATATTTCTTGAACCTCAATTCTAGTTCATTGACCTATGTATCAGTGTTATTCCAGTACTACATTTTTTTTAAAGTAGACTCCACACCCAGTTTGGTACTCAATGCAGGACTTGAACTCATGACTCTGGAATCAAGGCCTGAGCTGAGATCAAGAGTCAGACACTTAGCTAAATAAGTCACCCAGGTGTCCCAGTACTGTATTGTTTTGAAGTAAGCTTTGCAGTAAATTTTGAAATCAGGAAGGAAGCATTAGTTCCCAGAAGTGTTCTTCTAGTTCAAGATTTTTTGGCTATTTGGAGCCCCTTACAATTCCATATGAATTTTAGAATGAATTTTTCCATTTTTGTAAAAAACTTTCTTGATTTTCTGGATAAAAATTATATTCAAACTGTGAACTGCTTTGGGTGTTATTGTCATCTTAACAATATTAAGTCTTCCAATCCATGCACATGGGATGTCTTTCCACTTATTGATGTCTTCTTTAATTTCTTTTAGCAATGTTTTGTTGTTTTCTGGTTGCAAGTCTTCTACCACGTTGGTTAATTTTATTTCCCAATATTTATTTTTCTTGATACCATGTAAATGAAAAAAAAAATTTTTTTTAAAGATTTTGTTTTTTTGACAGAGAGAGATCACAAGTAGACAGAGAGGTAGGCAGAGAGAGTGAGAGGCGGGGAAGCAGGCTCCCTGCTGAGCAGAGACACCCCCCCCACCCCAATGAGGACCCTGGGATCATGACCTGAGCTGAAAGTAGAGGCTTAACCCACTGAGGCACCCAGGTGCCCCTGAAATTGTGTTCTTAATTCCTGTTTGGATTGTTCATTGCTAGTGTATATAAATACAACTGATTTTTGGTTTTGTACCCTGAAACTTTGCTGAATTTATGATCTCTTCTAATTTGGGGGATTTGGGGGTGGTTTTTTTGTAAATTTATAAATTTTTTAGGATTTTCTGCATGTAGGATCATGTAATCTGTGAAAAGAGAGTTTTTGTTCCCCTTTTTCAATTTGGATGCATTTTTTTCTTTGAATAATTGCTCTGGCTAGAACTTCCAGTACAATGTTGGCTAGCAATTATAAAAGTGAGTATCCTTGTTTTATTTCTGATCTTTATGGAAAAGATTCCAGTCTTTTATAATTGAATATGATGTTAACTGTAGGTTTTTCCATAAATGTCTTTTATTATGTTGAGGAAATTCCCTTCTATTATTTCTAGTTTCTGATTTTTTTAAATCTCTTAAGGGTGTTAGATTTTGTCAAATACTTTTTCCGCATCAATTGCAATGATTATGTGTTTTTCCCCTTTATTCTATTAATGTGGTGTATTACATTGAGTTTTGTGTGTTGACAAATGTTTGCATTACTGGGATAAGTCTCTATATACTTTTAATATTCTGAACTGTTCATTTCTCATTTCGTTTTCTCTTATTTATTTCCAGCTGTATATTTGTATATTTCTGCATTCATCTTTCTCCACATTTGTCACTCTCTCAGTTATTATTGTTTCTCTTTTATTACTTGTATGTTTTACTATCATCATCTCAAATAATTGCCTTATATTCCACTGTCACAGACAGTTAAGAACCAAATTAGGAATAGAGGGCAGAAGGACCTAAGGAAGATGACACTACTGACAAATTTCATGGTCAGATCCCACTACCCTAAGTCAGGATGAGGTTACAATGTCTATCTTTCCTATACCCAATTCTTATGGATCAAGAATATTGATCCAACTGGAATCTTTTAAGATTTTACCCTAGAAGAATGGGGGGAGGGAGGAGCTACCATATTTAGGGTATTGTTATGTACTACTGATAGTCTCCTTGACCAATGAGAGGATATCTACATAACAACATTTGGGGAAGTTTAGAAGCATCAGGAAAGCCTCACTCCCTGAAAGAACTAGACCAACTCCTGCTATAATGCATTAAAGTATACCATTGGAGCTTCATTTCCTTAGTGAAGGGACTGGCCTTTCTTAGATATTTTTAAATGTACATGAACAAGTTCAAAGAAGGGGAGAGAGCAAGAATGTCAGATGTACTTGGGAAGAGATTCTAGGAAAATGGAGGAGAGTGCACAAAAGAATAGGTTGGGAAATCTGTAAACGTACTTCCCTATTGTACAAATGGGCCCAGGGTGAATTCTGAGAAAAGGATCCAAAAGACAGAAGTTATGTTCTGTAATCAGAATGCCCTTAAGGAAGGTAAATGCCCAGATTTGTCCAGGACAAGTCATGAGACACAGGTTTCAGAATGGACACGAAAAATTTCTCTTCTGAATGAGTAATAATTCAGTTTCCAGGTTCCAGCTAAGTTACTCTAAGGCTTTCTCAGTTTCTATTAACAAGGAAAGAAGTTTAAAGTCTTTTCAAAAGTCTAAATTCTTACCTATCATAATGCTACCAGCTTTCAGCCTTTCATTCCATTTCTGGTTCCCATCCTACGTGCCACTTTACTCCCTCCCCCCACAGATCTGACTACTATGGGAAATTCCTGTCTCATATTTCTTTACCCCTAAAACCTGATCTTGGTTCTCATCAAAACCTTTCAAATTCTTATAAAATTGTCCTGTGTGGAGAAATACTAATCTCTAAACTAAATACATCAGCTGTAAAAAAAAATATCAGAAAGATAATATTTCAGTTAAGTTTTCCCATTTGAAGTTGCCTTTAGCTTCTAACTTGCAGTCATTTCTTGTCTGATTTTAAGTTATTGAGCTGTTTTTCTGCTGACAACTGGATCTGTCCCAAGGATGACTTCAGTGATAAATGCCATGGTGTCTCCATCTTTGTCAAGCCGCAGTCAACCAAGGAAATGAACATTCATCCCCACGGGGAGAAATGGAAAAACCAAAGTGATCCTATCTCCATGTGTGATCTTTAGGTAGAAAACTAGAATGGCTGAATCCCTGTGTTTTGAAGGTAAGCCACCTCCGGAGCTCATTATTTGGGAATCTTTCTCTAAAGTACTTATGTATGAATTTAATTCAGTGTTTAAAAAACGTACTTTATTCACATAGCCCTCAAACTTGTCTACATCAGTGTGATTTTAGATCCTTTCAGATGATTGAGAATGGAGATCTAGAAGAAAGGGATGGCCATCATGGGTACCTAAGAAGTGGAAAGAGGGTGTTGAAGGAACCAGAAGGAGGGCACTGACAGAACAAGGCCCTCATTTCTCCCACACCATCTACTGATGACACCAAGAGGAGGCCTTCAGTCTTGTGGAGCAGGTACCACTAACAACCAGAGGAAGCCCTCTCTGAGGTAGCTAAGACCAAGACCTTTTCAACCCCACCATGCTGATAGGGAAGGATGTCAGGATACAGAAGTGACATCAGGACTTTTCTCCATTTTAATCCTAATTGAGAACATTCTTGACAAATACCAACCCTCATTTTCTCCACAGCAGAGCCACTTAGTAGCACCTGCATTGTTTCAGGTCATTTAAATGATGCCCAAATTGAGGGTTAGATTTCAACTCTTTAGCTTGACTAGAGGAGAAGCTTTGTGGCGAGCACACCAACTCATACTCACCCAAAGCAACTTGCACAGAAAAGAGTTAACAAAGCAGGCCTGAGATTGTTCTCTAGAAAGACCTATGTGCAAGGTTGGCCCTTGGCAGGCATCAAGGGATGTATGTTTTGGGAATTGGGATTTAGGGTTCTCACCACCCTAACTGATAAAAAAAAAAAAAAAAATTGGCCCACTATGCCTAAACTGTTTGCACAAATAATGTGATATGTGCTGAACACCTGCTTCTCTGAGTCTGAGATTTGGGTACACAGTAAGCAGAGAGTGTCTATACATGTAACTCTCAATAAAAACCCTGGGCCCTGTGTCTCTAATGAGCTTCTCTGGTGGACAGTATTTCACATGTGCTGTCATAACTCATGGCTGGGGGAATTAAGCATATCCTGTGTGATTCCAGTGGGAGAAGACTCCAGACTTTGTGCTCTATGAAACTTCTCCTTTTGCTGATTTTGCTTTGTAGCCCTTTGCTGTAATAAATCACAGCCATGAATACATCTATATGCTGACTCCTGGAAATCCTAGAGATTCATTGAAACTGAAGTTGGTCTTGGGGACCCTCAGTACACCATGCAGTTCTTTTTTTCCTTTATTCTGTTAGTTCTTATACCTAGAAACACTTGGAGGAGGGGGTGGGAAGAGGGGGTGGAAGGAGAATTCTGTCCTTCAATCCCAAGATATTCCTCCTTGTCCCTTTCCATTTCTACTCCATTCAGACATACTCCTTAAGCTACTTATGTTTTCTCACATTTTCTTCTCTCAGAATTACAGAAAAATTCTTTTAAAGAAGCTTGCCAACCATGGCAGAAATGCCTGAGGTATTGTTCGTTCTAGGATCTGTCTTCCAGTTGACAGCAGCGTACTTCCTGTATGTGAGTTTCTGATACCCCGAGCCTTGATTTCTCAGTCTTTACTGCCTCTTTTAAATCTCCCTCTTTTAATTTAATCTCCCTCTTTTACTTTAATCTCCCTCCTTTAAATTTGCTTTTCCCTCGCTATAGTATCCATCTACATTTTTGGCCTGTTCTGGAGCTGTCCCTCAATCTGTCTGTCTCTCTGACATAAGCTCAATACTGGAATGTTTGTGTGTCTTCCTCTCACACAGCTAAATATGTTTCAACAAATATTTTTCCTGGGAGGCCTAGAGAAAGACACCATCTGAGTTTCTGAGTACATGAGTACTACTACTTGAATCATCAATCTGTGAACAAAAAATGATATTTTTCTCTGCTGGGCCCCACTGAGTGAGAAATAATTGTGTGGATAGTACCTGTTCCTATTAAAATCTGTGCTCCAGCCTGGCTGCCTGCAGGCTCACCCACATTCAGCAATGAAGTGGATATTTATATAGGGGATCTACATCTTTACCTAATACACAGCTACATACAGGCCAGGATCTCCATCCTTTAACCCAAAACATCAGGAAGTGATTTCAAGTCCTACACTTGGTCAGCAGCAAGGGCCAATCTTCCCAAAGTCCCACCATCTTGATTAAAGACTTGGAGATCCATACCCAATCCTTTTTGGCTGGCCCTTCTGGGTCCAGGTGACTTAAGACACAGCCACTGTTTTATTTTAGAACAAAACAATAATAACCTTCCTTCCCCTCCCCTACTCCAGTAAAAATTATTGTTGCAAAGGCAGAGATAATAGAACAACATGCATTCTGCTGTCTCAACCCCAAAAGGTTTTCTGTCACTCCTGGCATGTTTCCTAGGCTTCCAGATAGGGCCTCAAGGCTTTCTGGCAGGTTTTCCAAAAATTTCAAATGGGGGCTTCCAGACTTCCTTTTGGAAGTTTTAGGGTTTTATGTTAAGATTTCAGGACATTCTTTGTAGAAACTATAAGACTTGTCAAAGTTTCCAAAGTTTCTCCAAAGGGGTTACAGGTCTCCTTGGAAAAGGCCATAAACTTCTTCTCTGGGTTATTCAAAAGTTGTTGGCAGAAGCTCATAGCATTGTTTTCAAAGAAGCAGGAGCAGCTGATTATTTTTAGACAGGGAGGCTTCTAGAGGGTCCTATCAGTGTATGCTTTCCTCAGCCACCTCCTTTCATTCATTCATTCAGCAAACATTTAGAGAGTAATCTACCATGTCCTAGGCACTGAGCTGGGTCAGATTTATGACACATAAAATCAATGTCAGGGAGCTCACAGAGCTGCTCTTAAGGCTCTCCTGCTGGTGGGGGCAGCCACCATCTCACCCTGCCTTCAGCTCCCACAGGATCCCTGGTGTTTAGAGCTTTGGTTTCTTTCCAAGCTGAACAGCTCAGGAGCATTAGTCTTTTACCCGGGGAGGAGATACGCTCTCCAGCAGCAGTTTTGTTCCAAGCTCTTTCAGATAGTTTCCTAAAACCTCCTATGGAATGATACAAGGAGAGCAAATCTAAATCAGCCCACCAACTACAATCCTAGGGCCCTCTGGCATTTCTTGGATGAGACAATGGTAGGGCTCTTTAAAGAGCAAGAATTTAAGTCATTTAGGACTAGCCCTACTCATTCGTACTTTGGTGGCCTGGTAGCAACTCTTTTTGCCACACTTTTGAATTTATTCTATAAGCCACACCTAAAGAATATGTTCTCTAAGGAAACATTTGGGGATTGGGATTAAGCCCCTCTTATCTTTAAGAGTTTTGCTCAGCCAGGACCTTCCATACAGCTTGAGATTTCAGCCAGCTTCACCCCTCTATTGCAGGGACTGACTCCTATTAAAATGAAAATCCCCAGAAGATGTCCAGCTTCCATCAGACTTTTTTACACTCCTACTGTGAGTGATCAGATCCCTTCAGGAAAGATAAGCGAGAGCAGGTTTTGCTGTTTGAAAGGGAGAGAAATAAACAAGCTTCCCTGGATACCTGAGAGGAAGAAAGAGGCAGCTTGACGGGGTACGAAGAGACTCCAAATACATTTTTCTATTAATAGCTGGCCATCAGATCAACCCTGAAAACAAGATCCAAGTGAGTGCTAGAAGTGATGTGATGCCTACAGCCAGGGGACATACTCTCTGAGAGTATTGGGCTCTCCTGCAGGGCTCAACCTGCAGGGCAGCCTTCCAAGCAGGTAGTAGGTGGTCTCTTCCTCTCAAATACCCAGTACAAGGACCCCATAAACCCATAGTGATACCCTTCTCTGCTCGTTGTACATTTCCACACCTCTTCTATACAATAGATAAAAAAAGCCTGAGTGGGGTTGGTCTTTGAAAGTGGAGGACATCACATAGTGTACCTGCAGGTGCTATCACTGAAAGGGACTAGGTAGACTCAAGTAGAGGAAGAATAACAGCTAACCTCCACAGCAGTGTAACACCTCACTAAGCATTCCACGGATTGAACTCACTTTAACCACCCAGTATCCCTATGACGTAGGTACTATCTATGATTTCATTCTCATTTTACTGTTGAGGAAACTGAGGAACAGATTTTAAGTAACTTGTCCAGTGTCACACAGCTGGTCTAATAGCAAGACTCGATTCCTGGAGGTCCCTCCTCTGACTCAACTCTAAAACCCACACCTCGCCATGGTCACTGGGCATTTCTCTGACAAGACTTATTTCCCATGACTTTTTCTTCCTTTCATTTTTTTCTCCTATTGTATGAGTTCAGCTGCTGAAGACCACTCTTGCTTGGTCCCCTCCTCCTCCTGGGACAAAATTTTCTCTCACTTTTCCATCTCTGGCCAATTTTGTCAATCCTTTATAACTTGGCCTTTGCTCTACTACCCCTTTTCCAAACCAGAAGCCTTGGGGACCAGACCTCTCTCTCCCCTTCCTTGGAGCTGGGAGCTGAGACAGAGTGTGCAGTGGCAAGAAAGCCAACCCACAAGGTCAGAGCAGGGTGTGAATGTGCGCATGTTGCCAGCTTCTTGGGGCTCCCTGCTGTCCCCTACCTCTCCTCTCTCACTCTTTGTTCATGTTGTTGCTCCTCCCACCCCACCCACCGTCCTTCCCCACATTGTGTGCTGCTGTATCTATTTTTCTCGGCCTTGCTTTCCTTCTTCTACAGGTCAATCTCTGGAATATTCTTTTTCTCAGTTTACTTGTTCTATATCTTGTTGAAGTTATATCTGTGTCTGTTTTTATTTCCCTTTTTTTTTCTTTCAGGCCAGCCATAAGAGGAGAACAGGAGTTCACTACCCCACGATAAAATCTGTTCTCTTTTAACATAGTTTAGAGGCCTTTGCATCTGTCTTCAGCATCAACTTTGGCCACTTGTGCTCCAACATGGTGCTACAGCCATAATGAACTTCCTTTTCCCCCTAAATATGCTCTGCCCTGCACAGGTTGCCCTTCCTGCTGCTGGAGAGACTTTACCACCCCGAACCCAGTGCTCAACTAACTCTCTTCCATCCTTGTTAAGACTCAGACACTGCTTCCTCCAGGAACCATTCCTGGCTGAGGCATCTTTCTTATGAGTGTTTTCACCCTGTGTTTCTACTGCTAGAGCAACAATCACATGAACTATTTGCTTATACCTTTCTCTCTTAGAATCAGATCTTTGAAGGCAGATTTACTTCTAGACACACAGTACAGTAAAAAGCCTTTCTTGTAGCCTTCCCTCCTGGTTCTTCTCTCCCCACACCATCCTCTAAAACACTGGCTCATTTTTGCCAGATTTGGAGATTCTACAGGCCCAAATACTATCTATGTTTTTCCACCAAGTCTAAGGAGACTTCAATCCCCTGGGGGTGTTTTTTTCTGGGGCTTCTGGTGTCAACTTCTCCTCTTATTAATCATAGAAGAAAGTGAGATTAGGTAGAGATTTTGTGGAGTCCTTCCAACAACTGTGTTTGGTTGCTCCACTTAGGGGTAGGAACCTAGAGGAAACCACTCACATGTCAGTTCCCAAATCCACTGTCTCTAACAACAGTGTGCTCTCCTCCAAGGCCAGCACCACAATTGCATTCTTTTCCACGCTTACCCAGTGCCCTGAGGAAACAATTGTTGAAAATCTTTATTCATATGTATATGTGTATGTGCGTGTATGTACACATATACACACTACATGTATGTATAGGTAGTAGTTCATTTACACAGATTTCATTCACATACACACACATGGTTTAGGAGTACAGGATAGGGATGGGATATAGGTCCTAGATGACAGGTAGTACTCCCTCCGGTTTTTCTGGATGCATCTGAGAAATGTGTTTGGGCCATGCGTTGGGTTCTGAGAGGACACAGTCAGTTCCAAACCCCTTTAAATCTGAGCCGTGAACATTTACATAGTCTCCTAAAGGAAAATAGCTTCTGTAGCAGCTGTTGCCAGAGAAAAACTATATCATTGCTTAGCAGAAGTGACCCCCCCAATGCTTTGCCTGCAGGATTCTGTTTATTAAATGAGTATCTGAACATTGTCCAGTTAGTTTGCATCCTCTCCTTTCTCTGCATGCTCCCCAACACTTGAGAGAGAGTGTGAGCCATGTTGTGCTGAAATTTCTGTTGCTGGCTTCAGCACCAACCAGAGCCTCTGGCGGGGCCTGTTCTGCTCTGGACTCCCTCCCAGTAGAGGCAGAGATAACATTCTAGCCACTGACCCTATATCCCTTCTCCAGCAGCTGAGAGCTCAGAATTGTCTCTGTTCTGGCATAGTAGTCCCCTGGCTGAGCCGTCCCATGGACCCTCCTGTGCTCCAAGCCTTTAGTTTCAGTAGCTTTCTTGGGGAACTTATGTCACCTCTCATATGGTAAATTCCTCAGTCATCTTCCTTTATATGATTTTTCTTACCTATTTTATTTACTTTTTGTTTGTTTGTTTGTTTTTCAAAAAATAGGAAACGCTTCACAAACTTGCATGTCATCTGCACTCAGGGTCCACACTCATCTTCTTGGTATGGTTCCAATTTTAGTTTATGTGCTGTCAAAGTGGGCACTTTTCATAGCTATTTTAAACATTTCCTCTTCCACAAGAATTCTAGGATCATCACATCCAATTTTGGAAAAACAAAGATTCATAGGGACGTTATTTTTAAATCTCCCACTGTATTGTATTTTTTTAAAGATTTCATTCATTATTTCAGAGAGAGAGAGCACAAGTAGAGTATGGGGCAGAGGGAGAAGCAGACTCCCTACCAAGCATTGTGCCCAACTTGGGGTTCGATCCCAAGACCCCAGGATCATGACCTGAGCCAAAGGCAGACGCTTACCCGACTGAGCTACTTAGGTGCCCCTCTAATTGTATTTTAAAAATCAAGTTCTCCTTGCCTACCAAATAGTTTTTGCTCGATACACTTAGCTGCTGTATTGTTAAATGTATACATATTTTTGACAATTGATTCAACCTAGCTCATAATCATACTGCTATTTCTGTTCTCTTATATAAATATTTGCATTTGTTTCTTTCTTTTTTTTTTTTTTAAAGATTTATTTATTTGACAGAGAGAGATCACAAGTAGGCAGAGAGGCAGGCAGAGAGAGAGGAAGGGAAGCAGGTTCCCTGCTGAGCAGAGAGCCCAATGCGGGACTCAATCCCAGGACCCTGAGATCATGACCTGAGCCGAAGGCAGCGGCTTAACACACTGAGGCGCCCCGCATTTGTCTGTTTCTTTATTGTCAAGGTTTTGGAAGCATCAAGTTTCAATCCCAGGACCCTGAGATCATGACCTGAGCCGAAGGCAGCGGCTTAACACACTGAGGCACCCCGCATTTGTCTGTTTCTTTATTGTCAAGGTTTTGGAAGCATCTTGTTTCAAGTGTATTTCTTGCTTAATGGCATATAACAGGGTTGGTTTTTTTTTAACCCCAATAACCTAGTCTCTTTTAATAGGAAAATTCAGCCCATTAATATCACACAATAATTGTCATACTGTTACACTCCCGCTTATTCTACTTTATGTTTATCATTTATTTAATTGTATCTCTTTTATGCATGTTTACTTTTTTCTTCATGTAGTCTTCCCTTTCCCTTGTTAATTCAGAAGTTCTCTATTTTTCCATTCTGCTATCATTACCTACCAGTACTTGACATGCAGGATCAAATGCATGTTTCTTTACTTCTGAATAATTAAAAAAAAAAAAACACTAAATATTCTTCCACTCTCCCCCTTCCCCTCAATTCCATACATGTTATGGAGAAATGACTACACCCAGCTACTCAGGCCTACCTGTCTGGGGTTGGGGGGGACAAGCAAGCAGAGTAGGCTTGGACCTGAGAGTAGGACTCCAGGGGCCCCATCAAGTCCATGTCTCCACAGACAAACTAGATCTGACCATTCCCAGTGACTGATACTGAAAACCCTACTTTTAGAGCTGGAGGTCCCTCTTTAGGCCTCATGGGACCAGTCATTAGACCCCTTAAAATAGGCCAGATGAGGCTGATTGGGACACTGGAGAGTAAGATGAAGGAAGAGGGTAAGTGTGCTGAAGGGAAGTTGAGGGGATGTCACTTGAACTTGAGGCTGCTCTGCCTGGCAAGTTAATCTCTCTTGGCAAGTACAGAAGCTACCCAGAACTGAAGCCTGTGTGTGTGTTGGAAAGGATGGGCACTCTGGACCTAGGCTCTCACAGGGAGAAGGGTAAAGGCAGGAGGAGGAAGAGCATGGCTTGGGATCTGGCAGGGAAAGGGAAAGATGGTGGAAGATGCAGTGACCATGGAGTCTATGGTAGAGGAAGGGGCTCTGATGTGGAGGCAGGACTTTAAGTAGTTGGACAGACTGGGTCCACAGCAGGGAATTTCCTGCTATGGAAGAGGTTGAGTTTTGAATGGTGAGAAGAGGGCAGTATCCCAGGGTCTAGCAACTGAAGCATCTCCTCTTGGAGCATAGACTGGGGACAGTCAGGGTCAGCCTTGGGCGGGGATAGGCAGGGCCTTTTACCTTTGGCCCTCAGCTGAGGGCTGCACTGGGAGGTAGGATCAGAGCCTGAGACTCTCAATGGCCCCTGGGGGAAGGTGGAGCCCCCAGCTGTGGTCAGATTCCTCCAGAAACCCAGGCACACCTAGACTTTAGCACCCCTGAAGAGACTGTGGAGGTAAGAAGGCACCCTTTCTCAGGGTCTGCAAAAGGGTTCTTTCAGGAAAACATCTTTGCTCCACTCCCTCATACACAGTATACACAAAGAGATGGGGATACAGAAGAGAATAAGGCATATGCTAAAGGAAGCCTTGGGCTCCTGGGTTAGGTAATGGTGGGAAAGCAGAAAGAGGGCCACCAACTCTCATTTGCATAGTATTGACTATTTGACAGGCACCATGGTGTATGGAAATCCTTGCAAGTTATCATTCCTTTAGAGATGAAAAATCAGAGGTTGTGTTTAGATAGCTTGCCCAAAGTTACATACCTAGCAAGTGGGCAAGCTTAGATGAAAACCAGTCCTGTCTGATTTCAAAGCTTAACAACCTCTCAGGCTCTCCCAAATTATTCTGAATACTTTGGTAGCCTTAATTTGGGATCCAACCTTACACTTAACAATGAATGGGGAAGCAGCCCAAAGATTGAACAAATAAAATATGGTAACATATATATATGTTTTCAGTTCACTTCTGTATTTGTTTTTCTTGCACACACACACAAATGTGCAAGATGGGTTTGCTAGTCCCTCCTGTGGGAAGATAAAATCATTCATCTTCCTCTGCCCTCAAACCATGGTCAGAATACCCACTAATCTATTGCACATGATCTTCCTGCACCCTGCACTAAGTTAAGCTGCCCTTTCCTTTTCTTTCTCTTACAACCATAATGTAGGAAAAGCCTAGAAGTATTAGAGGAGGTTCCCCCAAAGAGTAGACAGTCCCTTGATGAGATTGTTAATGGGGTTGGTCTCTTCTTCCTGGTTCCCAGTTTCTTCATGTCTCTGATCCTCATGAAACTGAAAATGTCTATTAAAATATATGTGGATGGTAGAAAATAGTTAATTAAAAGGACAATGGAGAACATCTCCTCACTTGCAAATAACCACTGGTCTCATTTTGACATCTCTCTCTCTCCCTCCACCCCAGCAAAGAATAAGTGTAAGAAACAAAGCTTAATTGTTTGGGGAGCAGGGGTGGTTATGAAGTGATTACAGTTTTTGGAAATCAAAATTTGTGTCTGCTATTTAAACCATTGGAAAGTATTCAACAGACTCAACTATCTTAACTTTGTTATCATAGTTTAAAGCTGTCATCAGTGAGTAAATGTTCAAGTAATAGGTTTTAAAAATGGTATGTGTGAAACCTACTGGTTTTTTTCCTTCAAACTTAGAAGTTTAATAAACCAACTACAAAAGATTATAATAAGGTGGTGAGTACTGCTATCTGTGAGCATAAACCCTTTGGACATTAAGGAAGAGCAAAGAAAGGATATGTTGTAAACGAGAGAGGCCCAGGAAAGGGTGATAAAAAGAGAGCGCAGAAAGTACCAGAAAGACTTAGAGGGGCCAGAAACATGGGAGAACAGGTGCCTCCAATGCTTCTGGAAAAGGGGGCCATGGGGCAGGGGGTTTTTGGAAACAAGAGGCAGGGTAGAAGGGCCTTCAAACCAAGCGGAGAGTGGAGACAGGAATGGAGAGATCACTCCATTTCCAAGGAGAAATGAGCAGTAGGAAATGCATGCCTGCCCCACCCTCAAGATCCAGAAAGGTCTGTGTCTGACCAATTCAGATGGAGGCAAGAGAACTAGAAGGGCCAGTGAGGGAGGAGAGGGCTGTAGCAGTGGGCCTCGTTAGATCCAACGTGGAGCTAACATCCAGGCACCCACAGGGTGTAAGTGGGGTAGCCAGCCCGTGTGACAGCGCAGAGAGACGAGGAGCAAGCTGCCACTGAAGGCCACAGCAGCAGAGGGATCAGAGCCCCAGGCTGCAACCAGTGAGCTTCCACCGGACATGGCCAACGTTTGCCACAGAGCTAGCATGAGGCAGGTAAGTGGGCTCAACGTACAGAACACCTGACGCACTAACGCACGCGGGTGGGGCTGTCAAGGGGCGTGGCCACTCGCCACCAGCCCTGCCATTGGCCAGGCCCCTGCCAGGAAGCCCTGTAAACCCTGTCCTCACGGGTCTACCCCTGCCCCTACTGCCCCAAGGCCACGCCCCCAGGCCGCTGTTGGAAGGCGTTGGTCACTCCCCACTCTGGGCTTCCTGCCGTTGGGCTTCCCTACTAGGGGGGTTGTTGTCACTGATGCAGGCCCAAGGGGAGGCTTGGTGGCATGGTACACCCTGAAACCTTAAACTGTTGCCGAGGCTTTGAATATATTCTTGTGGTGACAGTGGCCTTAGGAAAAGTATTCTGTCTCTGGGTGACTAGGTCAGAGTTGCGCAAGTCTTCTTAAAAAATGCAACCAACCTATGTAGTGGCCTTTGGAGGGACGGTGGGGGAAATTTCAAATCCTGTCAGGGGAAGGTAGGGGGGTATAGAGTAGATATTAAATTCAGTGAAATTTGTAGTTACACCCACAAATACTAAGTTTGAACTGCCAAGTGAGCTGATAACTTCTCCAGCTGAGAGTGAGGATTTGTAGCCAGCTTCTCTATAAGATAGGAGCAGACATATTTCTTGTCCTTTGGTCTCTGTGAGACCCTAGCCATTGATTTAGTAGAGCCTGCAACTAATTCACCGGCTCACCCTGTGCACCCAGCTCAGACTGCTGTCACCACCAGACAAGCATAGGAGTTACTACAAACAGGACATACCTATTTTCCTTCTGTTCCTTTCTTTTTTCCATCAAACCCCTCTCATTCAACTCTATGATAAAACGTGTATCCCCTCCCCTCCACTTCTTACTAGATGTGGGGAAAATTCCCCAAATTACTTTTAAATCATTTTTATGTCATTAGAGAAGTCACTTAACAGGTGTGCTGTTAGGTTCACGGGATTAAACGAAAGATTATTGCCCTCAGTTCCCTCCCTAGTGCAGACATTCTGGTTTATAAGGTTAAGTAGGGTGCATGAGCCTCACATGGCTCCAAAGTTGTCTGTTAACGAGGCAAACCTTTGTGGTGGTCTAAGTTGGAATGCTAAAATATTAGGCTGAATCTGGATGTGGGCTCACCAGAGTTGCTGGGTATTTTGGGATTGGGTGGGTGTTTTTCCTGAATTCAGAATCTCAGGAATGAAATACATAACCAACTGGGGTGGTAAGAAAGGCTCCTTTTATGGTTCTGTGGTGGGGGCACTCTTAAACCCTATTTTAAAAGAGTTTAAACCTGTGTATGAATGTTCACATCCATGGTAGTAATTGGAGAAGACTTATCACAGTTGTTGGGGGCCCAGATGAAGAGGGTGGGACATCACCAGATAGTCACTCCTGACCTAAGGGACACACATGGAATTAAGAAGAAAATTACCTCTTCCTTTCTCATGAATTAGCACCCTATGTTTTTAAAGGGCCTGGAAAATAGAAACAATATTGCAGAAATCACTAAAAAGCAGTCCAAATTTAATTTTGAGGGCTGTTAAGAATTTGGGATCCAATCTTGAGGCTGAATACCCTTCAGTATTCAAGGTCTGGCAGTGGTATCAGAGTAGCAGAAGTCTTTGGTGGGGGATGATACACATCTTCATTGTTAGGCAGGTAGTCACTGTAAATGGCATCACCGTGGTCTGCTTTAGATGCTCTTCCTCATAGGAAGGATAGTAGGTGTTTAATGTCAGTTATGCATCCATGTTCTAAAAATGGAAAATTCTTTTTTGGTGATTTGCTTCTTTTACCTCTCAGCTCTCCCCTCCATGTTAGCATCGCCAAAGTGCCTAAAATTAGGATGAGCTCTTTGTTCCAAACTGAAAGCCTGCCCTCTGTGCTGCTAGACTAGGTGGTAAGCGGTGCTGGATTCTGATGGGAACCTGGGATTGAATCCTCGAGTATCCAAAGTTTTGTCCCTTCCTCCAATTGTGAGATTATCTGATGGGGCCCAAAGCCTCTGGAACCCACATTAGAGCTGGCAAGAGGGAACTTGCAGGGGTATCAGCCCTATGGGAGACTGGATTATGATCAGGAAATGGGGCAGGGACTTGAACTAGCAGTGGTGTGAAGCAAAAATTCTTGCCCAATCTCTGGGTGCTGGTAGGGGCTTTTGCTCTCTGAAAAGAGGTCCTAGGTCTGCTTTGGGACAGACTGCTTAAAGGCAAAAGGCCAGTTGTTCCTCTGCTGGGTGAGGATACACACCCTTGAAAGAGTCAGTTCCTAGGTTGATGGTAACTGGAAGAGCTTTTGGAGTGACTTTGAAGAAACTAGAGAATAGGTTAGAAATCATAGAATAGAAGTTGCTTGTCTTTTAGGATAAGTTAAGAGGGAAATGGAATTAATTACTTCTATTTACAGGATCTGTGGACCTTGCCTCCGTGGGTAGTCAGATGATAACACTTCTTATATTTCTGCTTGGGCAGAAACCGTATGAAACTTAAGTTAACACTGAGGAAAGGGTAAAAGCTTAGAAGGAAGAGAAGGCCATGGCAGAAACTTATAAGGAAACTAGAGACAAAACCAGAATGACTAAATCTCCTTCCCTCTCTGTATTCCTTCTTTCTTCCCTCTCTTCCTTCCTACAAACATTTGAGTGTCTACTACATGCCAAGTTCAAGCTAGGTGCTGAGAATAAAACATGAGCAAGACTTACTTCCTGCTCCAGAAGAGCTCATAAGTAGTGGGGAGCTAATATCATGGCTAACTGTAGGGCATGGGATGAGAAATGGGTTCCCAAGGACTGCTTTTTCTGTGTGTCAGTAAGGAGGAGGCTAAGAAAATAAAGCCCCTCAGAATGGGTTCTGAAGTTACCTTTGTAATTGTCACAGAGCTGAGGGTAGAGGACCAGCTGACACATGTAGGCTAAGGATTCATGCCATCTTTGTGGCTTCTCTTTGGGTGGTGATACAGGTACTAGACAGAGGTCTGAAGTGAATCAGGGCTAGAATACTTCCTATGTACCCTGTGCCACAGTCAGGCACAGTGGAAGGGGTAATGTTATCACTTCTCCTCTCCCTGAAGTATCTTTGTGTTGCTGTGGGTTGTCTGGCTACAACTACCGACAACAACTACCTTGAGTTCTCTCTTGGTCATTATGTGCAAAAGGGAGAATAAGGAAGTTGTGAGAGATTTGGAAAATAGGAAACAAAGAAGAAACTTCTTTATCCCCAAATACAACAACATCAGCAAAACTGAAGAAAAACATTTTTGTATCCAGTTTATGGGTCCCTGAAGTCCAGGAAGTTCAAGGACCAGCCCCAGGACCAGAGAAAAAATAATGCTCTTATCAGAGAATATTCTATTAGCATTTAAGGTTGGTTAAGCGTCTTTGCTGAGGCCTGGAAAACCAAAAGCTCCTAGGTTTTCACATCTTGATGAGAGAACTTCTTTGTGGGAGGTGTTTTTGTGCAAGTATTTAAAAACTTCTTAGAGGTGCAGGATACAGAGAATTCCCAGAAGATAGGCCTTGTGAGGAAGTCACATTTGTTATGACTCTAGGTTTGATCTGTAAAGCGGGCATTAAAAAGTAGTTTTAAGTTTCTAGAGTTTGGGGGTAACCAGATTGCTAGGTCCTAACTGGACCTGGGAGATTTTCCTAAATGGTTTATTTTGAAAGTATTTGCTGCTGCCGAAGCTAATCGGAGGAGGCACTTAAGGTTGCCTGGCCGCAGCGGGAAAGACCCTGGAATTAAGGCACTGGCTGGGTAGATACCCTAAGCCATAGATAACAAGGCCAGGTGAAAAACATTGACTCTTACTACTGTCATTTTGCCAAATGTTTTGAAGAGTGTTTGGTATACCGAGGTCTGTAATGGCAGTCAGGGCTTTCAGTTGGATAGATATCTTTACTAAACAACAGCACCATATTTTTCTTAATAGCCATAGGCCTTTGGATGCTTTCAAAAAATTGCCTTGGACAGTATTTAATTTCCAGTGATCTAGCTCAGCTCTACAGCCTCAGCAACAAGGGCATGAAGTCGATAGCTTCCTCATCTTTGCTTCTTTGAGTAGATGGCCAAGGAACTAGTTCTGCATCATCAAGAACATGGCCACTTTGTGGAGATTCTGAAATCTCTGGCTTAGGGATTGATTAGGGGTTCCCACTCCGCTTTCCCCTGGAGGAGGTGTTTCTCTATGGCTATTTAGCAGATTTTACAGCATCTTTTATAAGGTTTGGAAGTTTGTTTTCTGGTTCTCATATTTCCCTTTTGGTGTATGTACTGCCTTTTCTCAGAGGATGTTGGCTGTTCTTTCAACTGACTCTCAGCTGTTCTTTGGGAAAAGGCCAGAAAATGTAAAACCACAGTGAAAAAAACAAAACAGAGCAAACCCCCAAAAATCTGTGGGTCTTCCCATTTCTGACATCTGGTTTTGTTTTGTTTTACTTTGTTTTGTTTTCCTTTAATTGGTGGTCATTTCTGTACCCAAAGGTCTGCAATTCTAATGACCTATTTTCTGGTATCCTTGCCTGGGAATAATCTATGATGGGCTCCAATCTGTAGTCTCTCATGGTCCCTTCACACTTGTTTAATTTTTAGAAGAACTACTTGTTGAAAGGGCAAGCCGTTGAGTTTCCCCTGGGTAGCTAGCAAGGATCCCAATTTCAAAAAAACTGAAAATACGAGATGTGAAGATGTTTTGAAGAAAGAACAAGAAGCCTGTGTTCTAGTCCTGGCACTACCATTATTATCCATGTGAACTCTGGCAAGTCTCCAAATTTCTTTGGGTTGTGGTTTCCTCATGGGTAAAATTGGGATGTGAATGCCTACCTCACAGGGTTGTTGTGAGGATTAAATGTGCTCTGTAATCTGTTGTACTATATAAATATTCGTGAATTTTTGTTATGATTTAAGAGCCATTTAAAAGTATTCCCTGGCCATATAGCAGACATGCTAACATTTGTACTATCTGATCAAGGACTTTCATGGCCGTGTGTTACATATTTAAATCGCTGGAGCAAAATTATGTCATTACATAAATACTTTTTTTGTGTGTGAAGAAGGTCCATAGCTTTCATTGGTTTTCTAAAGGGGGGTGTCTATTATCCTAAAAATGTAAAACCCAGTGCTTTAGATTGAAGAGTAGGTTTCAGTAATGGGAATAAATGTATTGCTTCCAAAAGATCCCTCTTAACATGTCTGCAATAGTAGTTGCAATGTTTTTTCCATAGTGAAATTCTTCATGTGTCCTAATGACTGGCTGTACAGGATGTTTGAAACTGGGACAGAAAATTCTTGGCTACATGGTCATGGTAATCATTAGGTTATCCAACTGCTTACAGTGTGAAGATGGAGATAGAACAAATAATTAGTCATGTGGCTCTAAGAAAATCACCTTACCTCATGGAGTCTGTTACCTCATTTGTAAAGTGAAGGATTTGACCTTGAAGATTTCCAAAGTTCTTAGTTTGAATTCTCTTGGGAAGTGAGGTCAAAGCTGGACTCGGATGAAGCCCTTTTGGGGCAGAAATGAATCAGGTTTTGTCTAAGAGGAGAAAGAGAGAGTGTCAGGGAGAGGAGGAGGGGCAGTGCATCCAGGAAACCCCAATTCTTGACAAACATGAGAAACGAGAGCCTGCTGAGCTGAAGAGTTGGGGTCATCAGGGCAGAAAGAGAATTTGTGGGCTACTCGTGAAGATCAAAGACTCTGGTAGATGAGAGACTCAACCTCCCAACTTTCACCCTGGGTCTGACTTGCCAGAACAAAGTTCTCGCTCAGTGAGTGAACACCCCATCTTCTCTGCACTCACAGATCTTCCAGTTCTTAGGGGCAAATGTCTGGAGTTTTCCCTCTTCCAACATCAGGTGATCTGGCTACTTCAGGAGAATGCTGCCCTACAAATGCCTCAAGTCACAAGTAAGTGACACAAATGGAGAGGCTGTTTGAAGGATTAACAGAACCGCTATCTGTACTGTAAGGGTTATTGGAGTCCCTACACCCCGCAAGAGGAATTTTAAGGGAAAGATTCTCATTTTTTTCTACTACATTGATAGATATATAATAATAACAATAATAAAGTCCATAGTTTATATTAGGTTCACTCTGTGTGTATGTGTGTGGGGGGGGGGTTAAAACTGGGTTAAGGCTATTTTTGTGGTAAGTGGTTGGCTGTTCACATGCTGGGCTTATATTTAACTGCCAGAGAAGCTGTCAGACTCTTCTCCAAAGTGGTGGTACTGTCTTACATTCCCACCACCAGTGTATGAGCATTTAACTTCACAAACCCATGACAAAGTCTTTTAAATTTTACGCATTGTAATAGGTTTAAAGATCCCTCATTGTGCTTTAAATTTGAAATTCCCTAAGATTAGTGGCATTGAGCTTCTTTTCTTATGCTTACGGGTTCTCCTGCTCTTCATCTTTTATTACTGTATTTAAGAGTTTTTGTATTTTAGACAAAATTAGACACATCATATAGAAATTTGCTCTCCCAGTAAGAGACTTGTTTTTTTTATTGAAGTGTCTCTTGAAAGAGCAGAAGTGTATAATTTTGTACATTTTATTGGTTCTTTTATGGATTGTGTTTTAGTGTAGTATCTAAAAAAGTTATCTAACTCAGGGTCACAAAGTTTTCTTCTGTTTTCATCTAGAATTTTTTATAGTTTAAGATTTTATATACAGGGTTGTGATCCACTTTGTGGTAGTGTTTGTATATGCCACAAGAATTTTTATATGGTACTTAAAAGTATGCCTCAGAGCTTGTTTTGCACATGATATCCAGTTGTCGCAACATCATTTGTTGAGAAGACTATTGTCAAAGATAATTTTTCTGTATATGTATGATTCTATTTATAGACTTTCTATTGTCTTCCACTGATTGTTGATTTTTTAAAAAATATTTATTATTTGACAGAGAGAGGGAGAGATTACAAGTAGGCAGAGAGGCAGGCAGAGAGAAAGGGGGAAGTAGGATCCGCACTGAGCAGAGAGCCCAATGTGGGGCTCGATCCCAGGACCCTGGGATCATGACCCGAGTTGAAGGCAGAGGCTTAACCCACTAAGCCACCCAGGAGCCCTGATTTTTATTTTATTTATTTATTTATTTATTTATTTATTTATTTGATAGAGATCACAAGTAGGCAAAGAGGCGGGCAGAGAGAGAGGAGGAAGCAGGCTCCCCGCTGAGCAGAGAGCCTGATGTGGGGCTCAGTCCCAGGGTCCTGGGATCATGACCTGAGGTGAAGGCAGAGCCTTTAACCCACTGAGCCACCCAGGAGCCCCTGATTGTTGATTTTTATGTCAATACCATACTGCTTTGGTTACTGTACCTTTATAATAAGTCTTGAAATCATATAGCATTTGTTTTCTGACTTCTTTTTCAAAGTTGTTTTGGCTATTCTAGGTCCTTTTTATTTCCATGTGAATATTAGAATAAACCTGTCAATTTTAGAATTAACTTGTCAAAAAATCCTTGCTGAGATTTTTATTAGGATTATGTTGAATCTATGCCTCAATTTTAGGAAAATTGCTGTTCTAATCCTGAGTCTTCTGAATTATAAAACATGGAATAGCTCTCAGTTAGATATTCTTTAATTTCTTTCAGCAACATTTTGCAGTTTTGGTTATAGGTTTTGCACAACTTTTGTCAGATTTATCCCAAGTATTTCATATTTTTTTAATGTTGATATAATGTTCTTTAAAATTTCCATTTCTGATTGTCTGTTACTGGTATTTACAAATACAGTTGTGTTTTGCATATTGATCTTGTATCTTGCAAATTTGCTAAACTCACTTATTAGTTTTTTTGAGAGACTGCACCTGGTTTTCTACATAGGCAACCTTGTCACCTGTAAATAGATAGCTTCATTCCCTTCCAATATGGATGCTTTTTCTTTTTCTTGCCTTACTGGACTTGTTAGAACTTCTAGTGTTGTACTGTATAGAAATTGTGAGAGGGACCATGTTTTTCTTCCTTTTGAACTTAGGAGAAATGCAGTCAGCCTTTAATAATTAAATATGGTGTGATGTATAGATTATTTAGATGTCTTTTATCATATTGAGGAAGTTCTCATAATTAGTTTGCTGGACGCTTTCAATCAGGAATGGATCTTGTCAAATGCCTTTTCTGCATCTTCTGAGATGATTATGTACTGTTGTGTTGTTTTGAAAAAACTAACCAGCTCTGTGAACTAGTAAAAATGGGAATGGAGGGTTACATTTTTTAGAATAATACTCTGACCTTGTTCTCTAGACTGGGGGTCAGCAAACTTTTTCTATGGTAATATTTCAGTTACTCTCTTAAGCTTTGTAGGCCAAAGCGACTGCCACATAGTCTTCCTTTTTGTTTTAAAAACATTTCTTTAAAAAATAAACTATTCTTAGTTTCCTTTAAAATATTTTGTCTGGTCACCTGAGCTAAAAAATATTTTATTCCATAATTACAGAGTTGGCTGTGTAGTTGAAAAAAGCAGCAGCAGCGGCGGCAGGGACAGAAATACATGTAGCCAGCAAAACCCTAAAAATCTATGATTGGCTCTTTTCCAAAACATTTTGCCAACCCCCTATTCTAGAATATTGTCATAAAATATTTTGAAGGGAAAAGTACATTTTCATATATGGTATATGACTCAGATTAAATTAAGCCATGGGTAGCAGCTTCTTTCCATCTGCACTGCTAGTCCCTAAACTGGGAATTTTTTAAATAAGAGTGTGATTATTAAAATGCATCATATGAAGAAGTAACTGAGGATCTTAATCTGGAAATTAATTGATGGCAACTGTGCTTGATTTCTCAGAATTTGGAAGACTTGGCTCCTTGGTATAGAAGCAGCATTGGCTGAGACATGGTTCTTTGGAAACAGACAGGTATGGTCTTGTCTGGGTGTTGAGTAACCCCCTGCCCCCATCAGTGCATTTAACTGAAACTAATGTAGCAGTCATTCTGTTCCAGGCATTGTTCTAAGGGTTTTATCCTCTGGGCTTCTCTCCTTGCCTAATGATGCCAACAATTTCTTGCTCACAGCAGGTTGCTGAAAGGATTATATGGGGTTTAGTTAACTTATCTAAGACACTCTTACAGTGTTGGGGCCAGAATTGGGCTCTTAACACTCTCCCATGCTGTTTCTCTAGTACAAGGACTTGTCCATTCTCAGTCTCTACCATCTGATCTTCTTCCCCAGTTGCCATAAAGACTGATAGAAGTGAGAAAAGACTGAAAAGTCCAACTTAACACCCTTTCTGAGTGAACTAGGAGATTTATAGCACTTTTCAAGAAGTGAAGGAGTCCAGAATATTTTAGAGAGAGGGAGAGAGACAAGAAGCAATTAAAGAAACTAAGAACTAGGAAAGCCTCCATCCTTTTCTTTCTGTCTGACATGAAAACAGATTCAAATTTTGGAGATAGTCAAAGAACTTTTCCCAGTTTTGCTTCATTTAGATCAATTTTAACCAGTTTGTGGTGGTTCCTAATGAACTCCTCTGAGGTAACCAGTGACTGCATGTTAATAATGATAATGACTACTTTTTTCTTTTAATGTTTTATTTATTTGAGAGAGCAGGGGCACAGAGGCTGGGGTGGGAGGCAGAGGCAGAGGGAACAGCAAACTCCCCTTTGAGCAGGGAGCCCAACGTGGGGCTCCATCCCAGGACCCTGGAATCATGACCTGAGCTGAAAGCAGATGCTTAACCACCTGAGCCACCCAGATCCCCAAACACTGACTACTTTTAAAGGTCAAGAAGTGCAACCCACATGTCGTTCATTATAAATTAGCTCTCAAATTCATTCCTGCTAGTGTGCACATTCCCAGGGACACTGCTTTTCTTCCCTGGGAGTGGGCAGCGGTGCATCTGTCCAGTGCTCAGTCCCACACAGATTCATGCAGCTGGGGTCCTCTTGCAGCTAGTGCTCATTTGCAGCCTTGGGTTGGGCCTATTGTAGTCATGGTTTTTGGTTTTCCCCTTTCTACATAAATGCATTACTTTCTTATATATATTATCCCAGTTAAGTAGTGTAGGGCTCTTTCTGCCTGGCAAAGGGCCCAGCATTTGACATGTAAGGGAGCCAGGGAGAGCTACGCTGTGAACAGACTACAGCCTTTTTATTTTTTCTTAAGCTTTCAGGGAACTCCTATCCTCCCAGGTATTGAAAGCCTTTTTCTTTTACCTTTATTTATCCTTCCCCAAGTATCCAAGCTCTGAAGTGGCAATTTTAAATATACTAAATCCCTTTAAATTGCCATCTGATGTCTTTAACTATTGATTACTCAAGTTTGTTGTCTACTTAAAGTTGCTTTAGGTTTGTCTCCTGGCAAAATTATCTATTTCTTGAGGGGGGAGGGGTCCTCCTGTAGAGGTAATACATCTTCATTTTGGCAAATCCAGAAAATATGGATGAGCAAATAGAGAAAGATCAGAATCATCTGTAATCCAACCATCCAGAGTCAACTTGCTGGTGTGATTTTAGTGGATTTTTTTACAACGTTTACCCAGGTGCACAATTTTTTCCCCCTAGAAATAGGATTGTTTAGTACAATTCAGTGATACAGAATTTTTTTTTTTTTGCATTTTTCAAAGCTGAGTTTTTTTTTTTTTAAACATATATTTTTATCCCCAGGGGTACAGGTCTGTGAATCACCAGGTTTACACACTTCACAGCACTCACCAAATCACATACCCTCCCCAATGTCCATAATCCCACCCCCTTCTCCCAAACCCCCTCCCCCCAGCAATCCTCAGTTTGTTTTGTGAGATTAAGAGTCACTTATGGTTTGTCTCCCTCCCAATCCCATCTTGTTTCATTGATTCTTCTTCTACCCACTTAAGCCCCCATGTTGCAAGTGATACAGACTTTTTAAAATTTTCTGAGCTCACACTCTTCTACAACGTTAATTTTAAGGATCTATCCCATAATTTTGCTTCAATTCACTAGAAGTCTGCTCTTGTCCACAGGTCCCATTCTAGAAGGATTTTTTATGTAAAAAATGAATGGACATAACCTAAAGACACTAAGAACAAGGGCCTCATGATACAGCATTTGGCTATATTGGGGAGGACAAGATGGTTTTTGTGGCCAAATATGGGATAAATGGGTTTGGTCATATGGAAGTTTCTTTGAAATTGCTTATTGCCCCTCATGGAAGAAATGGTGTCACTATATGCCTAGCACCAAACATAAATGCACAAAAACCTTGAGGCATCTGCTGTATCACAGTGTTATATACTTAAAAGTGATAGTAGGGCATTATAATAAAGTGTACCTTTTGATGACATACGATTTGACAAAGCTTTTTTTTTTTTTTTTTTTTGTATGTGTAAGGGCCTACTTGATCAATACTGGCCTCATCCCCATAGAATAGCCATCCCGATATTTAGGTAGTGAACTTAGATTGACCCTGCCCCTTCCCCCAAGAGGAATGTGCTTAGAAACAGAACCGGTGAAATACAGCTGGCTGGTGAAATCCGGCCAGCTGCTAAAATATGCTGAATAGCCCCTGATAACAGAGCACAGGTACCAGGACATGTTTGGCCAGGTGGAGACATCCAATCAGTAAAAGTGAAGGTATTACCTCCCTACCCACTAAGGAATGTGAGCCCCACCTTTCAGGCGCCAAACTAAGGCGCCAAGCTGATAGGCTGAGTCAAATGACTATCATGAGGTAGGGTGTAATCCGATTGGCCACCTGTGTGTAACATAGCATGATTGTATGACGTTCTCTGTGCGCTACATTTTCATTGGCAAGGTTCAACTATATGGCCTTTATAAAAACTGGCCTATGAGAATAGGAGGTTGTCACTTTCCCTTTGTGAAAGGTGACCCCGACCGATCAGTTTTGGTGCTCAGTGCTGGCGCCAAATAAAGCCCTGCTTAACTTTCGCTTTGTATCTGTCTCATCCTTTTGTCCACTACCCTTCAGTGGGGGCTCGTCCGGGATAAAATGGCGAGGACTGAGCCAGCATCAGAATTTTTGGGAAAAGCCTCTGGAGGTAAGATCTTGAGATTTTGTTCTTGAGATCCTTTCTGTCTGTCTGTCTGTCTGAGTGCGGAGCTCCAGGGTAAAGCCCGCCAGGGAGAAGCTTGACACAGCACTGCTCCCCAGGGCTGGAGTGGATGCGGGGACACCCCATCACTCTGGGGAGGGGGAGGATTGCCAGGGGGTATGAGCCCTCCCAGGCGATCAGGGGACCAAGAAAATCCCCACCAGTGAGGGTGTCTAGGGGACTGAGAAAATCCCCAGCAACCGCTGGGTTTATGTGTTGCCCTCGGCCCGCAAGGACGACAACGAGCCTGGTATGGTGTTCCGTTTATTTAATCAACTTCCTTAGCTTATATACAGCAGGGTGACCAATAAGGGGTCAAGCAATGGGGAGAGCCAATGAGAGTCCTGTTACTATGCTGATTAAATTTGATACAGCCAATAACTATGTCCTCCTTTAGGCGGGCTTCACCAGAAAGTTCATTGTATACTTGCAGCGTATTTTGCTAGCAGTGAGCCAAGCACCTTCTTGTAATGGCGGGGACTTTCCCGGCCGGAGGCAGTCCCCGACATTTATGGATGCTTGTGGGGAACCAAGAAAATTCCCTACAGCGACAGGTTGTGTTTTTGAGTTGGGGTTATATCTTGCATATCTTTGGGCTTAACATCTGGTCGAAGAAGGGCCACTGGGCCTGTGGTTGTCTTTGTCTTGTCTTCTTGTTGTTTGTTGTGTTTGAAGAAATGGGGCAAATGGAGAGTAAGGAACCTGTGATGCCCCTAAGCCTTGTTCTCCAACATTTCAAGGATTTTCAAGGTAAAGCCACCCAGGTGGGTGACAAGGTTTATCCAGGAAAACTAAAAACACTCTGCCAGTTAGAGAGGCTTACTCTCTCCACAGAGTGGCTGCCGGAGGGAATGTTTGCCTTGGTTCAAATTTATCTTACCCAGAATTAAGTCTTTGATCTCCATTGAGACCAGATACATCGTGGCCTGGCAATACTTGGTGGAAGAGCCGCCATCATGGCTCAAGTCTCATCTTCCCCTTGCTAACAAAACTATTTCTCTCCCTCTAAGGCAGGTCAGTCCACCAAAATCAGAACAGAAAGATGAGAAAGATCCAGGAAAAAGGACCGCTCTGCCCCCGTCGGACACAGAGGACATTGAACTTCCCCCTCCTTATCTGTCCCCCAGACCTGACTCTCGGTCCCAAGACTCCCTCCCAAGCCCATCTCATACGCAGTTTGTGTCCACCTATGGAACTATTAAGAAGAAGGACCACTCTGATCTTTCTCCCGACCCCCCTCCTTCCCTTTATCCCCTCCTTCCCTTTACCCCCCTCTACCCGCCTCTAGCCCTCCGGTCCCAGCGGCCCTGGTACTGCCTTTTCATGAGGTTCATCCACTGGATGGGAGAGGGCACCCCCCCCCCCCAACCTATATCCCTTTCTCTTCTGATATTTATAACTGGAAGGCCCAACCTAAGTCCTTCTCTGTCTACCCCCAGGATTTGATTAGTCTCCTAGAAACTGTGTTTCTTACCCATCAGCCTACCTGGGTGGATATTAGCAACTTCTTATGACCCTTTTCAATGCAGAGGAGAGGGATCGCATTACGCGAGAAACCCGTAAGGTGATAAAAGAGAGGCTCGGCTGGGACCTCGATCCCCGGCGAATGGAGGACTACTGCCCAAAGGAACCCCCCAACTGGGACCCAAACTCTGATGAAGGTAGGGAGAGCCTACGTTTCTACCGCCAGACTCTACTTGGGGGGCCTCTGTGTGGCTGCAAGGAGGCCCATAAATTTGTCTAAAATTAGTGCAGTGGGACACCTGGGTGGCTCAGTTGGTTAAGCAGCTGCCTTCAGCTCAGGTCATGATCCCAGCATCCTGGGATCGAGTCCCGCATCCGGCTCCTTGCTCCCCGGGGAGCCTGCTTCTCCCTCTGACTCTACCTTCCACTCTGTCTGCCTGTGCTCGCTCTCGCTTGCTCTCTCTCTGACAAATAAAAAAATAAATAAATAAAATAAAATTAGTGCAGTGACTCAAGGTAAGGATGAGTCCCTGGGGGCCTTCCTAGAAAGGCTTATTGAAGCCCATAAAATGTATAGCCCGATTGACCCTGAGATGCCCGAGAATCAAAGGGCAATAAATCTTGCTTTTGCCAGTCAGTCATCCCCGGATATAAGAAAGAAGCTTCAGAAAATTGAAGGATTTGAAGGGAAGAATTTGACTGAGTTGGTGAGAATACCAGAAAAAGGTGTTTAACAATAGGGATGCACACGAAGATAGAAACCAGACTAAGAAAATAGTTAAGGTGCAGGGTCGGGCCTGGTTAGTACTTGGATGGGAGAAAATAGTTAAGGTTTTGGCATTACATGAAAAAGGGAAGAGGCCAGTGGGGAATGACCAATGGAGAGAAAGGCCCAAGCACAGAGAAAATAGGCAGGAAGCCTTGGATTCAGACCAGTGTGCTTACTGTACGGAAAAAGGCCATTGGGCCAAGGAGTGCCCCAAAAAGAAGGCAGTGATGCTGGCCACCAGAGACTGAAGGTGCCATGGTTCAGAGCCCTTCCCCGAACCTCGGGTCAAGATTAAAGTGGAGGGGAAATCAATTGATTTTCTAGTGGACATGGGAGCCCAATTTTCATCACTACTTAAACCTATTGGAGAATTGTCTGAAGAGGAAGCCTAGGTACAGGGAGCAAATGGCAAAGAGAGGCATAAATGGACAATGGAAATGACTCTAAATTTGGCTTCTGGACTTGTCAAACATGGATTTTTGGTACTCCCTAATGCCCCATATAACTTGATGGGACGAGACCTTCTCCATAAATTACCAGCTGGCATTCAGTTCTTGGAAGGAGATGTGACTGTAACTTTAGGAGAGCCCACTGTGCAGATGTTTATGGCAGCAGTAGATGAATACCTCCTTTCTGAGCCAACCTCCAAGCCAGAGGAAAGAAAAGAGGGGAACCTACTCCAAACCCTGCAGGCCGAGTTTACTGAAGTCTGGGCAGAAGGGAAGCCCCCTGGCCTAGCCAAAGGACAGCCTCCAGTGGTGGTACAGTTAAAAGTGACAGCTATGACTGTTCGCATCCGACAGTACCCCCCTCCCCTGGGAAGCAAAGAAAGGGATCAGAAAACACATTAACTGTCTTCAAGGAGCTGGGATCCTGGTTGCTTGTAAGTCTCCATGGAACACACCTTTGCTCCCCATCAGAAAGGCCGAAACTGGGGAATACCGACCAGTTCAAGACATACAGGAAGTTAATAAATGGGTTGAAGATATCCACCCAAAGGTGCCCAACCCTTATACCCTACTTTCCCTCCTGGGCCCCAAAAGAACTGTATATACCGTCTTATATACAGGATGCGTTTTTCTGTATACGTTTAGCAAGAGTCTCAGTCTCTTTTTGCGTTTGACCAAAGGAAGGATTCCAAGGCCAGCTTACCTGGATGAGACTTCCCCAAGGGTTCAAGAATTCACCTACCATTTTTGACGAGGCCCTGGATGAGGATCTATGTGAGTACAGAACCTCCAATCCAGACTGACAAGAGCTCTCTTATAGACTCTGCAGGGAAAAGGGTATTGGGTGTCGACTAAGAAAGCACAGCTTTGTCAGAGCCATGCCACTTATTTAGGCTTTGATCTCCACGAAGGAGTGTGTTCACTGTCTGAAGCCAGGAAACAGGTGATTACCTGATACCCCCGCCCCACCACACCCCGACAAGTGAGAGTTTCTCTGGACAGTGGGCTACTGTAGATTATGGATTCCGGGGTTCGCAGAAATTGCTTGGCCCCTCTATAAACTTACCAAGAGAGGACTCACTATGATAGAATGGACAGCTGAGGCAGAAGGAGCGTTTCAGAAATTACAAACAGCCTTACTAAGTAAGCATTGGCCATCCCAGATGTTACCAAGCCCTTCTACCATCATGTGGACGAAAAGGCAGGAGTGGCCAAATAAGACTCTGGGGCCTTGGCAAAGGCCAGTAGCCTACCTTACCAAGAAATGGTAGTGGCTGGGTTCCCCCCAGTAGTGGCTGGGTTCCCCCCTTACCTCTGCATAATTGCTGCTACAGCCCTCCTGGTTAACGATGCCAGTAAATTAACCTTGGGCCAAGATCTCATCTTGACCACTACTCACGCTATTGAGGGCCTTCTCCGGGCTCTGCCAGACCGGTGGATGACAAATGCCTGAGTGACGGGGTACCAGGCCCTCCTCCTCAACAAGCCGAAGGTGATGTTCTGGCCCCCAGCGGTGCTAAATCCAGCCACGCTACTGCCAGAGGAGCTAGCTGACCACCCGCATGACTGTGGGGAAGTCCTGACCCAGGTCACAGGAATAAGACCAGATCTCAGAGACACTCCCCTCCGGGATGCGGAGATGACCCTACTCACAGATGGAAGTAGCTATATGGTCGATGGAAAGAGGTATGCGGGGGCTGCGGTAGTCTCTCCTGAACAGGAACTTTGGGCAGAGGCCCTGTCACACGGAACCTCGCCACAAAAAGCAGAGCTGATTGCACTCACCAAGGCACTGCAGATGGCCAAGGGTAGGACTGTTAACATCTACACAGACAGCAGGTGTGCTTTTGCTACTGTTCACATACATGGGGCTATTTATAAAGAGAGAGGCCTGTTAACAGCTGAAGGAAAAGGAATTAAAAACAAAGAGGAAATATTGGCTCTCCTCCAGGCTATTTGGAATCCGAAGAAGATGGTCGTTATGCATTGCCGGGGCACCAGAAAGGGACTGATCTAAACTCAAAAGGAAACCAGTTAGCAGATCAGGCCATGAACAGCAGCCTGAGAGATAGTACTGGAGCTAGTTACACTTCCAGCTCCAGTTCTACCAGAGAAGCTGGACTATTCAGAAGAAGATTTAAAATATTTGCAAAAATGGACTCAGTTGGACAATGGAGGGGACTGGGCCAAGACTAAAACAGGAAAAATAATTCTTCCTCAAAGACTAGGGAAAAAATTAGTAAGCCAGATACACCAGGGTACTCATCTGGGAATACACAAACTTAAGGAGCTTATAGGCAAGCAGTTCCAGGTTTCTAAACTAGGGCGTAGGGTTCAAGATGTGGTTGATAGATGCGTTCAGTGTCAGGCAGTAAACACGGGGGGGGGGGGGGGGTTGGATAGAATGGGGAGAGGAAGGAGAGAAAGAGGTAAGGAACCAGGAATGTATTGGGAAGTGGATTTTACGGAGATGAAACCGGGAAAATACGGACACAGGTATGTTATGTGTTAGTCTTTGTGGATACCTTTTCAGGCTGGGTAGAGGCCTTCCCTGCCAAACACAAGACAGCAGGAGTGGTAGCAAAGAAACTATTAGAGGAAATAGTTCCTAGATTTGGGCTGCCTCTTGTGATTGGGTCAGACAGCGGGCCTGCATTTGTGAGTTCAGTCTCGCATACACTGGCTCAGGCCGTGGGCACTAATTGGAAACTGCACTGTACCTACCGGCCCCAGAGTTCTGGGCAGGTAGAATGAATGAACCAGACTCTTAAAGAAACCCTGACAAAGCTAATTCTGGAGACTGGCGGTAGATGAGTAGATCTCCTTCCCTTTGCCCTTCTCAGGGTATGGTGTACACCCATTTTAAGAAAGGTTACTCCATTTGAGATAATATTTGGGAGCCCCCCCCCACTTTGTCCCCTGTTACAGGAGGTTACCATAGCAGAAATGTCTGATCAGTCTGTACTCCAGTCACTGCAGGCACTACAATCTGTCTTGAAAAGGGCCCACGCAGGGATCCGAACTGCCAACAGTGAAATGGAGCCAGAGATGGATCCACATCCTTACCAGCCTGGGGACTTGGTGTGAATACGTCGCCACCAAGTGGGAAACTTGGAACCTCATTGGAAGGGACCGTTTACTGTCATTTTGACCACCCCCACAGCAATAAAAGTAGAGGGCATCAGGGCCTGGATTCATGCGGGTCATGTCAAACAAGCCGAGGACAGGGACGCCCCCCAGAGATGGGTACCATTGCCGATGGACTCCGCTGACCGTGGACTAGAGCTAAAAAAACTCAAACAATGAGTTCATTAAGTTCATTGTTACTCCTATTGTTACTGGTTTATGTAAAAACTTCTGAGTCACCCCATCAGATGGAGAAGTATAAATAGGAAATTAGACAGGTGAAATTAACAAAAGTAGAAAAGGTTATACAAAACAATGAGTGGCTGACCCATCAGCCAACTATGCAATTTAATGTGACTATATGTCAATTGGCATCTGTAACTCCCTGTGTCACGCATGCCCCCTATTGATGAAGTTCTTGAACCTAGGTGAGGTTCAATAGGGTGAGGTTTGGAGCCAATGGCTTTAGAAAGAATTCTTTAGACGTCTTTGGTGCAAAACAGTGGTTTATTAGAGCACGGGGACAGGACCCGTGGGCAGACGGAGATGCTGCATGTGAGGAGTGGCTGGTTATATACACAGGAGTTGGGTAGGTGAGGACAAAGGGCTGTTCAGAAGGGCTATTGGGATAAAGAAGACTGTCAGGATATTGAAGGCCAGGTTACTATCAAGCCAAGGCCACTTTCCCTCTAATGAGGCACTAACATAAAGACAATTGGGAGTCTCCTGGTGGAATGTTACATTCCTGCTATCAAACGTCCTTGTTAGTGAGATTTAGGTTTTAAAAGAAATTTAACTTTATTTACTTTTCCTTCTACCTCCATCTCCTTCGGTTTTTTATGGAGGGGAGGGTGACATTAGGGCTTGAGGAACTGAGTTATGTGTCTTTGGAAATTGGGCTATTGATAAGGTAACTTCTTTGTTGTAAATCTCAAGGACGTTTG